>NW_026906349.1:0-50000 GCF_033807715.1 Cololabis saira | reverse complement strand
GCTGGGTACATGTGCCCTTTCAAGCTGTGATCGTATAGTGGTGAGTACTCTGCGTTGTGGCCGCAGCAACCCCGGTTCGAATCCGGGTCACAGCAACACTGTGGCAGCCAGAGTGCTTCGAAGATTTTTGGAAAAAGAAAGAAAAGGTGCCACGGCCACAACAAAATCCACTAGGGTGTTTGGATCACAATTTCACACCATTCACACTTCAATTGATTGGGGTGGGGAGGGGGCGTGCTACGGCCCGGACACTTAGCCGAGGACAATGCACTCTGCCAGTGGTAAGGAGCCGGCAAAATAAGGGAGACAATAATCCATTTAAAATGTTTCCTTTTCCCAGTTTTAGGCTTTGGTAGAAGAATACACAAGTCATGGAGCTGTCAACATGCATCCTCCTTCGATAGCTCAGTTGGTAGAGCGGAGGACTGTAGAACCAGTAAAACAGGTATCCTTAGGTCGCTGGTTCAACTCCGGCTCGAAGGACTGCCATTGTTTTTCATCTGCCCAGAGCGGGACTCTATTTCATCACTGTACTCGGCTATGGCTTTGGCCACTGCCATCTACTGTGGATGGGACATCTGAGTCGTTGCATCACGTGTTTCCACACGTGACCATCAAAGAGGGCTAGTGGCGCAATGGATAACGCGTCTGAGTACGGATCAGAAGATTCTAGGTTCAACTCCTGGCTAGCTCAAAAAATCCTAGTCTTTAATATTCTCCCAGTCACAACCATGGTAGTGTACATGTTTCTTCTTCTCTGTCATTTATTTATTTACTTGCTGTTTTCATTTGCCTCTGTGTACGCCCGGAAATGTACACTTCAAAGGTGCCGCAGGATAGGCCGTCTTCCGTAATGTTTCCAAAGCTGCCCCCGGCTCATGCTTATGTTTGTCTTTCATGGGACCTCTTTTATTCATTCTCTTCCTTCCTCATATCTCATTCGAGGCAAATGCCCTTACCTGACGACAGGGGCGGCACACCTCCGCACACCCTTCTTCCAACCTCACACCGTGTTCACTGACATAACTGCAGAGACCGAGCACATATCTAAAGCTGGGTACATGTGCCCTTTCAAGCTGTGATCGTATAGTGGTGAGTACTCTGCGTTGTGGCCGCAGCAACCCCGGTTCGAATCCGGGTCACAGCAACACTGTGGCAGCCAGAGTGCTTCGAAGATTTTTGGAAAAAGAAAGAAAAGGTGCCACGGCCACAACAAAATCCACTAGGGTGTTTGGATCACAATTTCACACCATTCACACTTCAATTGATTGGGGTGGGGAGGGGGCGTGCTACGGCCCGGACACTTAGCCGAGGACAATGCACTCTGCCAGTGGTAAGGAGCCGGCAAAATAAGGGAGACAATAATTCATTTAAAATGTTTCCTTTTCCCAGTTTTAGGCTTTGGTAGAAGAATACACAAGTCATGGAGCTGTCAACATGCATCCTCCTTCGATAGCTCAGTTGGTAGAGCGGAGGACTGTAGAACCAGTAAAACAGGTATCCTTAGGTCGCTGGTTCAACTCCGGCTCGAAGGACTGCCATTGTTTTTCATCTGCCCAGAGCGGGACTCTATTTCATCACTGTACTCGGCTATGGCTTTGGCCACTGCCATCTACTGTGGATGGGACATCTGAGTCGTTGCATCACGTGTGTTTCCACACGTGACCATCAAAGAGGGCTAGTGGCGCAATGGATAACGCGTCTGAGTACGGATCAGAAGATTCTAGGTTCAACTCCTGGCTAGCTCAAAAAATCCTAGTCTTTAATATTCTCCCAGTCACAACCATGGTAGTGTACATGTTTCTTCTTCTCTGTCATTTATTTATTTACTTGCTGTTTTCATTTGCCTCTGTGTACGCCCGGAAATGTACACTTCAAAGGTGCCGCAGGATAGGCCGTCTTCCGTAATGTTTCCAAAGCTGCCCCCGGCTCATGCTTATGTTTGTCTTTCATGGGACCTCTTTTATTCATTCTCTTCCTTCCTCATATCTCATTCGAGGCAAATGCCCTTACCTGACGACAGGGGCGGCACACCTCCGCACACCCTTCTTCCAACCTCACACCGTGTTCACTGACATAACTGCAGAGACCGAGCACATATCTAAAGCTGGGTACATGTGCCCTTTCAAGCTGTGATCGTATAGTGGTGAGTACTCTGCGTTGTGGCCGCAGCAACCCCGGTTCGAATCCGGGTCACAGCAACACTGTGGCAGCCAGAGTGCTTCGAAGATTTTTGGAAAAAGAAAGAAAAGGTGCCACGGCCACAACAAAATCCACTAGGGTGTTTGGATCACAATTTCACACCATTCACACTTCAATTGATTGGGGTGGGGAGGGGGCGTGCTACGGCCCGGACACTTAGCCGAGGACAATGCACTCTGCCAGTGGTAAGGAGCCGGCAAAATAAGGGAGACAATAATTCATTTAAAATGTTTCCTTTTCCCAGTTTTAGGCTTTGGTAGAAGAATACACAAGTCATGGAGCTGTCAACATGCATCCTCCTTCGATAGCTCAGTTGGTAGAGCGGAGGACTGTAGAACCAGTAAAACAGGTATCCTTAGGTCGCTGGTTCAACTCCGGCTCGAAGGACTGCCATTGTTTTTCATCTGCCCAGAGCGGGACTCTATTTCATCACTGTACTCGGCTATGGCTTTGGCCACTGCCATCTACTGTGGATGGGACATCTGAGTCGTTGCATCACGTGTGTTTCCACACGTGACCATCAAAGAGGGCTAGTGGCGCAATGGATAACGCGTCTGAGTACGGATCAGAAGATTCTAGGTTCAACTCCTGGCTAGCTCAAAAAATCCTAGTCTTTAATATTCTCCCAGTCACAACCATGGTAGTGTACATGTTTCTTCTTCTCTGTCATTTATTTATTTACTTGCTGTTTTCATTTGCCTCTGTGTACGCCCGGAAATGTACACTTCAAAGGTGCCGCAGGATAGGCCGTCTTCCGTAATGTTTCCAAAGCTGCCCCCGGCTCATGCTTATGTTTGTCTTTCATGGGACCTCTTTTATTCATTCTCTTCCTTCCTCATATCTCATTCGAGGCAAATGCCCTTACCTGACGACAGGGGCGGCACACCTCCGCACACCCTTCTTCCAACCTCACACCGTGTTCACTGACATAACTGCAGAGACCGAGCACATATCTAAAGCTGGGTACATGTGCCCTTTCAAGCTGTGATCGTATAGTGGTGAGTACTCTGCGTTGTGGCCGCAGCAACCCCGGTTCGAATCCGGGTCACAGCAACACTGTGGCAGCCAGAGTGCTTCGAAGATTTTTGGAAAAAGAAAGAAAAGGTGCCACGGCCACAACAAAATCCACTAGGGTGTTTGGATCACAATTTCACACCATTCACACTTCAATTGATTGGGGTGGGGAGGGGGCGTGCTACGGCCCGGACACTTAGCCGAGGACAATGCACTCTGCCAGTGGTAAGGAGCCGGCAAAATAAGGGAGACAATAATTCATTTAAAATGTTTCCTTTTCCCAGTTTTAGGCTTTGGTAGAAGAATACACAAGTCATGGAGCTGTCAACATGCATCCTCCTTCGATAGCTCAGTTGGTAGAGCGGAGGACTGTAGAACCAGTAAAACAGGTATCCTTAGGTCGCTGGTTCAACTCCGGCTCGAAGGACTGCCATTGTTTTTCATCTGCCCAGAGCGGGACTCTATTTCATCACTGTACTCGGCTATGGCTTTGGCCACTGCCATCTACTGTGGATGGGACATCTGAGTCGTTGCATCACGTGTGTTTCCACACGTGACCATCAAAGAGGGCTAGTGGCGCAATGGATAACGCGTCTGAGTACGGATCAGAAGATTCTAGGTTCAACTCCTGGCTAGCTCAAAAAATCCTAGTCTTTAATATTCTCCCAGTCACAACCATGGTAGTGTACATGTTTCTTCTTCTCTGTCATTTATTTATTTACTTGCTGTTTTCATTTGCCTCTGTGTACGCCCGGAAATGTACACTTCAAAGGTGCCGCAGGATAGGCCGTCTTCCGTAATGTTTCCAAAGCTGCCCCCGGCTCATGCTTATGTTTGTCTTTCATGGGACCTCTTTTATTCATTCTCTTCCTTCCTCATATCTCATTCGAGGCAAATGCCCTTACCTGACGACAGGGGCGGCACACCTCCGCACACCCTTCTTCCAACCTCACACCGTGTTCACTGACATAACTGCAGAGACCGAGCACATATCTAAAGCTGGGTACATGTGCCCTTTCAAGCTGTGATCGTATAGTGGTGAGTACTCTGCGTTGTGGCCGCAGCAACCCCGGTTCGAATCCGGGTCACAGCAACACTGTGGCAGCCAGAGTGCTTCGAAGATTTTTGGAAAAAGAAAGAAAAGGTGCCACGGCCACAACAAAATCCACTAGGGTGTTTGGATCACAATTTCACACCATTCACACTTCAATTGATTGGGGTGGGGAGGGGGCGTGCTACGGCCCGGACACTTAGCCGAGGACAATGCACTCTGCCAGTGGTAAGGAGCCGGCAAAATAAGGGAGACAATAATTCATTTAAAATGTTTCCTTTTCCCAGTTTTAGGCTTTGGTAGAAGAATACACAAGTCATGGAGCTGTCAACATGCATCCTCCTTCGATAGCTCAGTTGGTAGAGCGGAGGACTGTAGAACCAGTAAAACAGGTATCCTTAGGTCGCTGGTTCAACTCCGGCTCGAAGGACTGCCATTGTTTTTCATCTGCCCAGAGCGGGACTCTATTTCATCACTGTACTCGGCTATGGCTTTGGCCACTGCCATCTACTGTGGATGGGACATCTGAGTCGTTGCATCACGTGTGTTTCCACACGTGACCATCAAAGAGGGCTAGTGGCGCAATGGATAACGCGTCTGAGTACGGATCAGAAGATTCTAGGTTCAACTCCTGGCTAGCTCAAAAAATCCTAGTCTTTAATATTCTCCCAGTCACAACCATGGTAGTGTACATGTTTCTTCTTCTCTGTCATTTATTTATTTACTTGCTGTTTTCATTTGCCTCTGTGTACGCCCGGAAATGTACACTTCAAAGGTGCCGCAGGATAGGCCGTCTTCCGTAATGTTTCCAAAGCTGCCCCCGGCTCATGCTTATGTTTGTCTTTCATGGGACCTCTTTTATTCATTCTCTTCCTTCCTCATATCTCATTCGAGGCAAATGCCCTTACCTGACGACAGGGGCGGCACACCTCCGCACACCCTTCTTCCAACCTCACACCGTGTTCACTGACATAACTGCAGAGACCGAGCACATATCTAAAGCTGGGTACATGTGCCCTTTCAAGCTGTGATCGTATAGTGGTGAGTACTCTGCGTTGTGGCCGCAGCAACCCCGGTTCGAATCCGGGTCACAGCAACACTGTGGCAGCCAGAGTGCTTCGAAGATTTTTGGAAAAAGAAAGAAAAGGTGCCACGGCCACAACAAAATCCACTAGGGTGTTTGGATCACAATTTCACACCATTCACACTTCAATTGATTGGGGTGGGGAGGGGGCGTGCTACGGCCCGGACACTTAGCCGAGGACAATGCACTCTGCCAGTGGTAAGGAGCCGGCAAAATAAGGGAGACAATAATTCATTTAAAATGTTTCCTTTTCCCAGTTTTAGGCTTTGGTAGAAGAATACACAAGTCATGGAGCTGTCAACATGCATCCTCCTTCGATAGCTCAGTTGGTAGAGCGGAGGACTGTAGAACCAGTAAAACAGGTATCCTTAGGTCGCTGGTTCAACTCCGGCTCGAAGGACTGCCATTGTTTTTCATCTGCCCAGAGCGGGACTCTATTTCATCACTGTACTCGGCTATGGCTTTGGCCACTGCCATCTACTGTGGATGGGACATCTGAGTCGTTGCATCACGTGTGTTTCCACACGTGACCATCAAAGAGGGCTAGTGGCGCAATGGATAACGCGTCTGAGTACGGATCAGAAGATTCTAGGTTCAACTCCTGGCTAGCTCAAAAAATCCTAGTCTTTAATATTCTCCCAGTCACAACCATGGTAGTGTACATGTTTCTTCTTCTCTGTCATTTATTTATTTACTTGCTGTTTTCATTTGCCTCTGTGTACGCCCGGAAATGTACACTTCAAAGGTGCCGCAGGATAGGCCGTCTTCCGTAATGTTTCCAAAGCTGCCCCCGGCTCATGCTTATGTTTGTCTTTCATGGGACCTCTTTTATTCATTCTCTTCCTTCCTCATATCTCATTCGAGGCAAATGCCCTTACCTGACGACAGGGGCGGCACACCTCCGCACACTCTTCTTCCAACCTCACACCGTGTTCACTGACATAACTGCAGAGACCGAGCACATATCTAAAGCTGGGTACATGTGCCCTTTCAAGCTGTGATCGTATAGTGGTGAGTACTCTGCGTTGTGGCCGCAGCAACCCCGGTTCGAATCCGGGTCACAGCAACACTGTGGCAGCCAGAGTGCTTCGAAGATTTTTGGAAAAAGAAAGAAAAGGTGCCACGGCCACAACAAAATCCACTAGGGTGTTTGGATCACAATTTCACACCATTCACACTTCAATTGATTGGGGTGGGGAGGGGGCGTGCTACGGCCCGGACACTTAGCCGAGGACAATGCACTCTGCCAGTGGTAAGGAGCCGGCAAAATAAGGGAGACAATAATTCATTTAAAATGTTTCCTTTTCCCAGTTTTAGGCTTTGGTAGAAGAATACACAAGTCATGGAGCTGTCAACATGCATCCTCCTTCGATAGCTCAGTTGGTAGAGCGGAGGACTGTAGAACCAGTAAAACAGGTATCCTTAGGTCGCTGGTTCAACTCCGGCTCGAAGGACTGCCATTGTTTTTCATCTGCCCAGAGCGGGACTCTATTTCATCACTGTACTCGGCTATGGCTTTGGCCACTGCCATCTACTGTGGATGGGACATCTGAGTCGTTGCATCACGTGTGTTTCCACACGTGACCATCAAAGAGGGCTAGTGGCGCAATGGATAACGCGTCTGAGTACGGATCAGAAGATTCTAGGTTCAACTCCTGGCTAGCTCAAAAAATCCTAGTCTTTAATATTCTCCCAGTCACAACCATGGTAGTGTACATGTTTCTTCTTCTCTGTCATTTATTTATTTACTTGCTGTTTTCATTTGCCTCTGTGTACGCCCGGAAATGTACACTTCAAAGGTGCCGCAGGATAGGCCGTCTTCCGTAATGTTTCCAAAGCTGCCCCCGGCTCATGCTTATGTTTGTCTTTCATGGGACCTCTTTTATTCATTCTCTTCCTTCCTCATATCTCATTCGAGGCAAATGCCCTTACCTGACGACAGGGGCGGCACACCTCCGCACACTCTTCTTCCAACCTCACAGGGTGTTCACTGACATAACTGCAGAGACCGAGCACATATCTAAAGCTGGGTACATGTGCCCTTTCAAGCTGTGATCGTATAGTGGTGAGTACTCTGCGTTGTGGCCGCAGCAACCCCGGTTCGAATCCGGGTCACAGCAACACTGTGGCAGCCAGAGTGCTTCGAAGATTTTTGGAAAAAGAAAGAAAAGGTGCCACGGCCACAACAAAATCCACTAGGGTGTTTGGATCACAATTTCACACCATTCACACTTCAATTGATTGGGGTGGGGAGGGGGCGTGCTACGGCCCGGACACTTAGCCGAGGACAATGGACTCTGCCTGTGGTAAGGAGCCGGCAAAATAAGGGAGACAATAATTCATTTAAAATGTTTCCTTTTCCCAGTTTTAGGCTTTGGTAGAAGAATACACAAGTCATGGAGCTGTCAACATGCATCCTCCTTCGATAGCTCAGTTGGTAGAGCGGAGGACTGTAGAACCAGTAAAACAGGTATCCTTAGGTCGCTGGTTCAACTCCGGCTCGAAGGACTGCCATTGTTTTTCATCTGCCCAGAGCGGGACTCTATTTCATCACTGTACTCGGCTATGGCTTCGGCTATGGCTTTGGCCACTGCCATCTACTGTGGATGGGACATCTGAGTCGTTGCATCACATGTGTTTCCACACGTGACCATCAAAGAGGGCTAGTGGCGCAATGGATAACGCGTCTGAGTACGGATCAGAAGATTCTAGGTTCAACTCCTGGCTAGCTCAAAAAATCCTAGTCTTTAATATTCTCCCAGTCACAACCATGGTAGTGTACATGTTTCTTCTTCTCTGTCATTTATTTATTTACTTGCTGTTTTCATTTGCCTCTGTGTACGCCCGGAAATGTACACTTCAAAGGTGCCGCAGGATAGGCCGTCTTCCGTAATGTTTCCAAAGCTGCCCCCGGCTCATGCTTATGTTTGTCTTTCATGGGACCTCTTTTATTCATTCTCTTCCTTCCTCATATCTCATTCGAGGCAAATGCCCTTACCTGACGACAGGGGCGGCACACCTCCGCACACCCTTCTTCCAACCTCACACCGTGTTCACTGACATAACTGCAGAGACCGAGCACATATCTAAAGCTGGGTACATGTGCCCTTTCAAGCTGTGATCGTATAGTGGTGAGTACTCTGCGTTGTGGCCGCAGCAACCCCGGTTCGAATCCGGGTCACAGCAACACTGTGGCAGCCAGAGTGCTTCGAAGATTTTTGGAAAAAGAAAGAAAAGGTGCCACGGCCACAACAAAATCCACTAGGGTGTTTGGATCACAATTTCACACCATTCACACTTCAATTGATTGGGGTGGGGAGGGGGCGTGCTACGGCCCGGACACTTAGCCGAGGACAATGCACTCTGCCAGTGGTAAGGAGCCGGCAAAATAAGGGAGACAATAATTCATTTAAAATGTTTCCTTTTCCCAGTTTTAGGCTTTGGTAGAAGAATACACAAGTCATGGAGCTGTCAACATGCATCCTCCTTCGATAGCTCAGTTGGTAGAGCGGAGGACTGTAGAACCAGTAAAACAGGTATCCTTAGGTCGCTGGTTCAACTCCGGCTCGAAGGACTGCCATTGTTTTTCATCTGCCCAGAGCGGGACTCTATTTCATCACTGTACTCGGCTATGGCTTTGGCCACTGCCATCTACTGTGGATGGGACATCTGAGTCGTTGCATCACGTGTGTTTCCACACGTGACCATCAAAGAGGGCTAGTGGCGCAATGGATAACGCGTCTGAGTACGGATCAGAAGATTCTAGGTTCAACTCCTGGCTAGCTCAAAAAATCCTAGTCTTTAATATTCTCCCAGTCACAACCATGGTAGTGTACATGTTTCTTCTTCTCTGTCATTTATTTATTTACTTGCTGTTTTCATTTGCCTCTGTGTACGCCCGGAAATGTACACTTCAAAGGTGCCGCAGGATAGGCCGTCTTCCGTAATGTTTCCAAAGCTGCCCCCGGCTCATGCTTATGTTTGTCTTTCATGGGACCTCTTTTATTCATTCTCTTCCTTCCTCATATCTCATTCGAGGCAAATGCCCTTACCTGACGACAGGGGCGGCACACCTCCGCACACCCTTCTTCCAACCTCACACCGTGTTCACTGACATAACTGCAGAGACCGAGCACATATCTAAAGCTGGGTACATGTGCCCTTTCAAGCTGTGATCGTATAGTGGTGAGTACTCTGCGTTGTGGCCGCAGCAACCCCGGTTCGAATCCGGGTCACAGCAACACTGTGGCAGCCAGAGTGCTTCGAAGATTTTTGGAAAAAGAAAGAAAAGGTGCCACGGCCACAACAAAATCCACTAGGGTGTTTGGATCACAATTTCACACCATTCACACTTCAATTGATTGGGGTGGGGAGGGGGCGTGCTACGGCCCGGACACTTAGCCGAGGACAATGCACTCTGCCAGTGGTAAGGAGCCGGCAAAATAAGGGAGACAATAATTCATTTAAAATGTTTCCTTTTCCCAGTTTTAGGCTTTGGTAGAAGAATACACAAGTCATGGAGCTGTCAACATGCATCCTCCTTCGATAGCTCAGTTGGTAGAGCGGAGGACTGTAGAACCAGTAAAACAGGTATCCTTAGGTCGCTGGTTCAACTCCGGCTCGAAGGACTGCCATTGTTTTTCATCTGCCCAGAGCGGGACTCTATTTCATCACTGTACTCGGCTATGGCTTTGGCCACTGCCATCTACTGTGGATGGGACATCTGAGTCGTTGCATCACGTGTGTTTCCACACGTGACCATCAAAGAGGGCTAGTGGCGCAATGGATAACGCGTCTGAGTACGGATCAGAAGATTCTAGGTTCAACTCCTGGCTAGCTCAAAAAATCCTAGTCTTTAATATTCTCCCAGTCACAACCATGGTAGTGTACATGTTTCTTCTTCTCTGTCATTTATTTATTTACTTGCTGTTTTCATTTGCCTCTGTGTACGCCCGGAAATGTACACTTCAAAGGTGCCGCAGGATAGGCCGTCTTCCGTAATGTTTCCAAAGCTGCCCCCGGCTCATGCTTATGTTTGTCTTTCATGGGACCTCTTTTATTCATTCTCTTCCTTCCTCATATCTCATTCGAGGCAAATGCCCTTACCTGACGACAGGGGCGGCACACCTCCGCACACTCTTCTTCCAACCTCACACCGTGTTCACTGACATAACTGCAGAGACCGAGCACATATCTAAAGCTGGGTACATGTGCCCTTTCAAGCTGTGATCGTATAGTGGTGAGTACTCTGCGTTGTGGCCGCAGCAACCCCGGTTCGAATCCGGGTCACAGCAACACTGTGGCAGCCAGAGTGCTTCGAAGATTTTTGGAAAAAGAAAGAAAAGGTGCCACGGCCACAACAAAATCCACTAGGGTGTTTGGATCACAATTTCACACCATTCACACTTCAATTGATTGGGGTGGGGAGGGGGCGTGCTACGGCCCGGACACTTAGCCGAGGACAATGCACTCTGCCAGTGGTAAGGAGCCGGCAAAATAAGGGAGACAATAATTCATTTAAAATGTTTCCTTTTCCCAGTTTTAGGCTTTGGTAGAAGAATACACAAGTCATGGAGCTGTCAACATGCATCCTCCTTCGATAGCTCAGTTGGTAGAGCGGAGGACTGTAGAACCAGTAAAACAGGTATCCTTAGGTCGCTGGTTCAACTCCGGCTCGAAGGACTGCCATTGTTTTTCATCTGCCCAGAGCGGGACTCTATTTCATCACTGTACTCGGCTATGGCTTTGGCCACTGCCATCTACTGTGGATGGGACATCTGAGTCGTTGCATCACGTGTGTTTCCACACGTGACCATCAAAGAGGGCTAGTGGCGCAATGGATAACGCTTCTGAGTACGGATCAGAAGATTCTAGGTTCAACTCCTGGCTAGCTCAAAAAATCCTAGTCTTTAATATTCTCCCAGTCACAACCATGGTAGTGTACATGTTTCTTCTTCTCTGTCATTTATTTATTTACTTGCTGTTTTCATTTGCCTCTGTGTACGCCCGGAAATGTACACTTCAAAGGTGCCGCAGGATAGGCCGTCTTCCGTAATGTTTCCAAAGCTGCCCCCGGCTCATGCTTATGTTTGTCTTTCATGGGACCTCTTTTATTCATTCTCTTCCTTCCTCATATCTCATTCGAGGCAAATGCCCTTACCTGACGACAGGGGCGGCACACCTCCGCACACTCTTCTTCCAACCTCACAGGGTGTTCACTGACATAACTGCAGAGACCGAGCACATATCTAAAGCTGGGTACATGTGCCCTTTCAAGCTGTGATCGTATAGTGGTGAGTACTCTGCGTTGTGGCCGCAGCAACCCCGGTTCGAATCCGGGTCACAGCAACACTGTGGCAGCCAGAGTGCTTCGAAGATTTTTGGAAAAAGAAAGAAAAGGTGCCACGGCCACAACAAAATCCACTAGGGTGTTTGGATCACAATTTCACACCATTCACACTTCAATTGATTGGGGTGGGGAGGGGGCGTGCTACGGCCCGGACACTTAGCCGAGGACAATGGACTCTGCCAGTGGTAAGGAGCCGGCAAAATAAGGGAGACAATAATTCATTTAAAATGTTTCCTTTTCCCAGTTTTAGGCTTTGGTAGAAGAATACACAAGTCATGGAGCTGTCAACATGCATCCTCCTTCGATAGCTCAGTTGGTAGAGCGGAGGACTGTAGAACCAGTAAAACAGGTATCCTTAGGTCGCTGGTTCAACTCCGGCTCGAAGGACTGCCATTGTTTTTCATCTGCCCAGAGCGGGACTCTATTTCATCACTGTACTCGGCTATGGCTTTGGCCACTGCCATCTACTGTGGATGGGACATCTGAGTCGTTGCATCACGTGTGTTTCCACACGTGACCATCAAAGAGGGCTAGTGGCGCAATGGATAACGCGTCTGAGTACGGATCAGAAGATTCTAGGTTCAACTCCTGGCTAGCTCAAAAAATCCTAGTCTTTAATATTCTCCCAGTCACAACCATGGTAGTGTACATGTTTCTTCTTCTCTGTCATTTATTTATTTACTTGCTGTTTTCATTTGCCTCTGTGTACGCCCGGAAATGTACACTTCAAAGGTGCCGCAGGATAGGCCGTCTTCCGTAATGTTTCCAAAGCTGCCCCCGGCTCATGCTTATGTTTGTCTTTCATGGGACCTCTTTTATTCATTCTCTTCCTTCCTCATATCTCATTCGAGGCAAATGCCCTTACCTGACGACAGGGGCGGCACACCTCCGCACACCCTTCTTCCAACCTCACACCGTGTTCACTGACATAACTGCAGAGACCGAGCACATATCTAAAGCTGGGTACATGTGCCCTTTCAAGCTGTGATCGTATAGTGGTGAGTACTCTGCGTTGTGGCCGCAGCAACCCCGGTTCGAATCCGGGTCACAGCAACACTGTGGCAGCCAGAGTGCTTCGAAGATTTTTGGAAAAAGAAAGAAAAGGTGCCACGGCCACAACAAAATCCACTAGGGTGTTTGGATCACAATTTCACACCATTCACACTTCAATTGATTGGGGTGGGGAGGGGGCGTGCTACGGCCCGGACACTTAGCCGAGGACAATGCACTCTGCCAGTGGTAAGGAGCCGGCAAAATAAGGGAGACAATAATTCATTTAAAATGTTTCCTTTTCCCAGTTTTAGGCTTTGGTAGAAGAATACACAAGTCATGGAGCTGTCAACATGCATCCTCCTTCGATAGCTCAGTTGGTAGAGCGGAGGACTGTAGAACCAGTAAAACAGGTATCCTTAGGTCGCTGGTTCAACTCCGGCTCGAAGGACTGCCATTGTTTTTCATCTGCCCAGAGCGGGACTCTATTTCATCACTGTACTCGGCTATGGCTTTGGCCACTGCCATCTACTGTGGATGGGACATCTGAGTCGTTGCATCACGTGTGTTTCCACACGTGACCATCAAAGAGGGCTAGTGGCGCAATGGATAACGCGTCTGAGTACGGATCAGAAGATTCTAGGTTCAACTCCTGGCTAGCTCAAAAAATCCTAGTCTTTAATATTCTCCCAGTCACAACCATGGTAGTGTACATGTTTCTTCTTCTCTGTCATTCATTTATTTACTTGCTGTTTTCATTTGCCTCTGTGTACGCCCGGAAATGTACACTTCAAAGGTGCCGCAGGATAGGCCGTCTTCCGTAATGTTTCCAAAGCTGCCCCCGGCTCATGCTTATGTTTGTCTTTCATGGGACCTCTTTTATTCATTCTCTTCCTTCCTCATATCTCATTCGAGGCAAATGCCCTTACCTGACGACAGGGGCGGCACACCTCCGCACACTCTTCTTCCAACCTCACAGGGTGTTCACTGACATAACTGCAGAGACCGAGCACATATCTAAAGCTGGGTACATGTGCCCTTTCAAGCTGTGATCGTATAGTGGTGAGTACTCTGCGTTGTGGCCGCAGCAACCCCGGTTCGAATCCGGGTCACAGCAACACTGTGGCAGCCAGAGTGCTTCGAAGATTTTTGGAAAAAGAAAGAAAAGGTGCCACGGCCACAACAAAATCCACTAGGGTGTTTGGATCACAATTTCACACCATTCACACTTCAATTGATTGGGGTGGGGAGGGGGCGTGCTACGGCCCGGACACTTAGCCGAGGACAATGCACTCTGCCAGTGGTAAGGAGCCGGCAAAATAAGGGAGACAATAATTCATTTAAAATGTTTCCTTTTCCCAGTTTTAGGCTTTGGTAGAAGAATACACAAGTCATGGAGCTGTCAACATGCATCCTCCTTCGATAGCTCAGTTGGTAGAGCGGAGGACTGTAGAACCAGTAAAACAGGTATCCTTAGGTCGCTGGTTCAACTCCGGCTCGAAGGACTGCCATTGTTTTTCATCTGCCCAGAGCGGGACTCTATTTCATCACTGTACTCGGCTATGGCTTTGGCCACTGCCATCTACTGTGGATGGGACATCTGAGTCGTTGCATCACGTGTGTTTCCACACGTGACCATCAAAGAGGGCTAGTGGCGCAATGGATAACGCGTCTGAGTACGGATCAGAAGATTCTAGGTTCAACTCCTGGCTAGCTCAAAAAATCCTAGTCTTTAATATTCTCCCAGTCACAACCATGGTAGTGTACATGTTTCTTCTTCTCTGTCATTTATTTATTTACTTGCTGTTTTCATTTGCCTCTGTGTACGCCCGGAAATGTACACTTCAAAGGTGCCGCAGGATAGGCCGTCTTCCGTAATGTTTCCAAAGCTGCCCCCGGCTCATGCTTATGTTTGTCTTTCATGGGACCTCTTTTATTCATTCTCTTCCTTCCTCATATCTCATTCGAGACAAATGCCCTTACCTGACGACAGGGGCGGCACACCTCCGCACACCCTTCTTCCAACCTCACACCGTGTTCACTGACATAACTGCAGAGACCGAGCACATATCTAAAGCTGGGTACATGTGCCCTTTCAAGCTGTGATCGTATAGTGGTGAGTACTCTGCGTTGTGGCCGCAGCAACCCCGGTTCGAATCCGGGTCACAGCAACACTGTGGCAGCCAGAGTGCTTCGAAGATTTTTGGAAAAAGAAAGAAAAGGTGCCACGGCCACAACAAAATCCACTAGGGTGTTTGGATCACAATTTCACACCATTCACACTTCAATTGATTGGGGTGGGGAGGGGGCGTGCTACGGCCCGGACACTTAGCCGAGGACAATGCACTCTGCCAGTGGTAAGGAGCCGGCAAAATAAGGGAGACAATAATTCATTTAAAATGTTTCCTTTTCCCAGTTTTAGGCTTTGGTAGAAGAATACACAAGTCATGGAGCTGTCAACATGCATCCTCCTTCGATAGCTCAGTTGGTAGAGCGGAGGACTGTAGAACCAGTAAAACAGGTATCCTTAGGTCGCTGGTTCAACTCCGGCTCGAAGGACTGCCATTGTTTTTCATCTGCCCAGAGCGGGACTCTATTTCATCACTGTACTCGGCTATGGCTTTGGCCACTGCCATCTACTGTGGATGGGACATCTGAGTCGTTGCATCACGTGTGTTTCCACACGTGACCATCAAAGAGGGCTAGTGGCGCAATGGATAATGCGTCTGAGTACGGATCAGAAGATTCTAGGTTCAACTCCTGGCTAGCTCAAAAAATCCTAGTCTTTAATATTCTCCCAGTCACAACCATGGTAGTGTACATGTTTCTTCTTCTCTGTCATTTATTTATTTACTTGCTGTTTTCATTTGCCTCTGTGTACGCCCGGAAATGTACACTTCAAAGGTGCCGCAGGATAGGCCGTCTTCCGTAATGTTTCCAAAGCTGCCCCCGGCTCATGCTTATGTTTGTCTTTCATGGGACCTCTTTTATTCATTCTCTTCCTTCCTCATATCTCATTCGAGGCAAATGCCCTTACCTGACGACAGGGGCGGCACACCTCCGCACACTCTTCTTCCAACCTCACACCGTGTTCACTGACATAACTGCAGAGACCGAGCACATATCTAAAGCTGGGTACATGTGCCCTTTCAAGCTGTGATCGTATAGTGGTGAGTACTCTGCGTTGTGGCCGCAGCAACCCCGGTTCGAATCCGGGTCACAGCAACACTGTGGCAGCCAGAGTGCTTCGAAGATTTTTGGAAAAAGAAAGAAAAGGTGCCACGGCCACAACAAAATCCACTAGGGTGTTTGGATCACAATTTCACACCATTCACACTTCAATTGATTGGGGTGGGGAGGGGGCGTGCTACGGCCCGGACACTTAGCCGAGGACAATGCACTCTGCCAGTGGTAAGGAGCCGGCAAAATAAGGGAGACAATAATTCATTTAAAATGTTTCCTTTTCCCAGTTTTAGGCTTTGGTAGAAGAATACACAAGTCATGGAGCTGTCAACATGCATCCTCCTTCGATAGCTCAGTTGGTAGAGCGGAGGACTGTAGAACCAGTAAAACAGGTATCCTTAGGTCGCTGGTTCAACTCCGGCTCGAAGGACTGCCATTGTTTTTCATCTGCCCAGAGCGGGACTCTATTTCATCACTGTACTCGGCTATGGCTTTGGCCACTGCCATCTACTGTGGATGGGACATCTGAGTCGTTGCATCACGTGTGTTTCCACACGTGACCATCAAAGAGGGCTAGTGGCGCAATGGATAACGCGTCTGAGTACGGATCAGAAGATTCTAGGTTCAACTCCTGGCTAGCTCAAAAAATCCTAGTCTTTAATATTCTCCCAGTCACAACCATGGTAGTGTACATGTTTCTTCTTCTCTGTCATTTATTTATTTACTTGCTGTTTTCATTTGCCTCTGTGTACGCCCGGAAATGTACACTTCAAAGGTGCCGCAGGATAGGCCGTCTTCCGTAATGTTTCCAAAGCTGCCCCCGGCTCATGCTTATGTTTGTCTTTCATGGGACCTCTTTTATTCATTCTCTTCCTTCCTCATATCTCATTCGAGGCAAATGCCCTTACCTGACGACAGGGACGGCACACCTCCGCACACCCTTCTTCCAACCTCACAGGGTGTTCACTGACATAACTGCAGAGACCGAGCACATATCTAAAGCTGGGTACATGTGCCCTTTCAAGCTGTGATCGTATAGTGGTGAGTACTCTGCGTTGTGGCCGCAGCAACCCCGGTTCGAATCCGGGTCACAGCAACACTGTGGCAGCCAGAGTGCTTCGAAGATTTTTGGAAAAAGAAAGAAAAGGTGCCACGGCCACAACAAAATCCACTAGGGTGTTTGGATCACAATTTCACACCATTCACACTTCAATTGATTGGGGTGGGGAGGGGGCGTGCTACGGCCCGGACACTTAGCCGAGGACAATGCACTCTGCCAGTGGTAAGGAGCCGGCAAAATAAGGGAGACAATAATTCATTTAAAATGTTTCCTTTTCCCAGTTTTAGGCTTTGGTAGAAGAATACACAAGTCATGGAGCTGTCAACATGCATCCTCCTTCGATAGCTCAGTTGGTAGAGCGGAGGACTGTAGAACCAGTAAAACAGGTATCCTTAGGTCGCTGGTTCAACTCCGGCTCGAAGGACTGCCATTGTTTTTCATCTGCCCAGAGCGGGACTCTATTTCATCACTGTACTCGGCTATGGCTTTGGCCACTGCCATCTACTGTGGATGGGACATCTGAGTCGTTGCATCACGTGTGTTTCCACACGTGACCATCAAAGAGGGCTAGTGGCGCAATGGATAACGCGTCTGAGTACGGATCAGAAGATTCTAGGTTCAACTCCTGGCTAGCTCAAAAAATCCTAGTCTTTAATATTCTCCCAGTCACAACCATGGTAGTGTACATGTTTCTTCTTCTCTGTCATTTATTTATTTACTTGCTGTTTTCATTTGCCTCTGTGTACGCCCGGAAATGTACACTTCAAAGGTGCCGCAGGATAGGCCGTCTTCCGTAATGTTTCCAAAGCTGCCCCCGGCTCATGCTTATGTTTGTCTTTCATGGGACCTCTTTTATTCATTCTCTTCCTTCCTCATATCTCATTCGAGGCAAATGCCCTTACCTGACGACAGGGGCGGCACACCTCCGCACACTCTTCTTCCAACCTCAACCGTGTTCACTGACATAACTGCAGAGACCGAGCACATATCTAAAGCTGGGTACATGTGCCCTTTCAAGCTGTGATCGTATAGTGGTGAGTACTCTGCGTTGTGGCCGCAGCAACCCCGGTTCGAATCCGGGTCACAGCAACACTGTGGCAGCCAGAGTGCTTCGAAGATTTTTGGAAAAAGAAAGAAAAGGTGCCACGGCCACAACAAAATCCACTAGGGTGTTTGGATCACAATTTCACACCATTCACACTTCAATTGATTGGGGTGGGGAGGGGGCGTGCTACGGCCCGGACACTTAGCCGAGGACAATGCACTCTGCCAGTGGTAAGGAGCCGGCAAAATAAGGGAGACAATAATCCATTTAAAATGTTTCCTTTTCCCAGTTTTAGGCTTTGGTAGAAGAATACACAAGTCATGGAGCTGTCAACATGCATCCTCCTTCGATAGCTCAGTTGGTAGAGCGGAGGACTGTAGAACCAGTAAAACAGGTATCCTTAGGTCGCTGGTTCAACTCCGGCTCGAAGGACTGCCATTGTTTTTCATCTGCCCAGAGCGGGACTCTATTTCATCACTGTACTCGGCTATGGCTTTGGCCACTGCCATCTACTGTGGATGGGACATCTGAGTCGTTGCATCACGTGTGTTTCCACACGTGACCATCAAAGAGGGCTAGTGGCGCAATGGATAACGCGTCTGAGTACGGATCAGAAGATTCTAGGTTCAACTCCTGGCTAGCTCAAAAAATCCTAGTCTTTAATATTCTCCCAGTCACAACCATGGTAGTGTACATGTTTCTTCTTCTCTGTCATTTATTTATTTACTTGCTGTTTTCATTTGCCTCTGTGTACGCCCGGAAATGTACACTTCAAAGGTGCCGCAGGATAGGCCGTCTTCCGTAATGTTTCCAAAGCTGCCCCCGGCTCATGCTTATGTTTGTCTTTCATGGGACCTCTTTTATTCATTCTCTTCCTTCCTCATATCTCATTCGAGGCAAATGCCCTTACCTGACGACAGGGGCGGCACACCTCCGCACACCCTTCTTCCAACCTCACACCGTGTTCACTGACATAACTGCAGAGACCGAGCACATATCTAAAGCTGGGTACATGTGCCCTTTCAAGCTGTGATCGTATAGTGGTGAGTACTCTGCGTTGTGGCCGCAGCAACCCCGGTTCGAATCCGGGTCACAGCAACACTGTGGCAGCCAGAGTGCTTCGAAGATTTTTGGAAAAAGAAAGAAAAGGTGCCACGGCCACAACAAAATCCACTAGGGTGTTTGGATCACAATTTCACACCATTCACACTTCAATTGATTGGGGTGGGGAGGGGGCGTGCTACGGCCCGGACACTTAGCCGAGGACAATGCACTCTGCCAGTGGTAAGGAGCCGGCAAAATAAGGGAGACAATAATTCATTTAAAATGTTTCCTTTTCCCAGTTTTAGGCTTTGGTAGAAGAATACACAAGTCATGGAGCTGTCAACATGCATCCTCCTTCGATAGCTCAGTTGGTAGAGCGGAGGACTGTAGAACCAGTAAAACAGGTATCCTTAGGTCGCTGGTTCAACTCCGGCTCGAAGGACTGCCATTGTTTCTCATCTGCCCAGAGCGGGACTCTATTTCATCACTGTACTCGGCTATGGCTTTGGCCACTGCCATCTACTGTGGATGGGACATCTGAGTCGTTGCATCACGTGTGTTTCCACACGTGACCATCAAAGAGGGCTAGTGGCGCAATGGATAACGCGTCTGAGTACGGATCAGAAGATTCTAGGTTCAACTCCTGGCTAGCTCAAAAAATCCTAGTCTTTAATATTCTCCCAGTCACAACCATGGTAGTGTACATGTTTCTTCTTCTCTGTCATTTATTTATTTACTTGCTGTTTTCATTTGCCTCTGTGTACGCCCGGAAATGTACACTTCAAAGGTGCCGCAGGATAGGCCGTCTTCCGTAATGTTTCCAAAGCTGCCCCCGGCTCATGCTTATGTTTGTCTTTCATGGGACCTCTTTTATTCATTCTCTTCCTTCCTCATATCTCATTCGAGGCAAATGCCCTTACCTGACGACAGGGGCGGCACACCTCCGCACACCCTTCTTCCAACCTCACACCGTGTTCACTGACATAACTGCAGAGACCGAGCACATATCTAAAGCTGGGTACATGTGCCCTTTCGAGCTGTGATCGTATAGTGGTGAGTACTCTGCGTTGTGGCCGCAGCAACCCCGGTTCGAATCCGGGTCACAGCAACACTGTGGCAGCCAGAGTGCTTCGAAGATTTCTGGAAAAAGAAAGAAAAGGTGCCACGGCCACAACAAAATCCACTAGGGTGTTTGGATCACAATTTCACACCATTCACACTTCAATTGATTGGGGTGGGGAGGGGGCGTGCTACGGCCCGGACACTCAGCCGAGGACAATGCACTCTGCCAGTGGTAAGGAGCCGGCAAAATAAGGGAGACAATAATTCATTTAAAATGTTTCCTTTTCCCAGTTTTAGGCTTTGGTAGAAGAATACACAAGTCATGGAGCTGTCAACATGCATCCTCCTTCGATAGCTCAGTTGGTAGAGCGGAGGACTGTAGAACCAGTAAAACAGGTATCCTTAGGTCGCTGGTTCAACTCCGGCTCGAAGGACTGCCATTGTTTTTCATCTGCCCAGAGCGGGACTCTATTTCATCACTGTACTCGGCTATGGCTTTGGCCACTGCCATCTACTGTGGATGGGACATCTGAGTCGTTGCATCACGTGTGTTTCCACACGTGACCATCAAAGAGGGCTAGTGGCGCAATGGATAACGCGTCTGAGTACGGATCAGAAGATTCTAGGTTCAACTCCTGGCTAGCTCAAAAAATCCTAGTCTTTAATATTCTCCCAGTCACAACCATGGTAGTGTACATGTTTCTTCTTCTCTGTCATTTATTTATTTACTTGCTGTTTTCATTTGCCTCTGTGTACGCCCGGAAATGTACACTTCAAAGGTGCCGCAGGATAGGCCGTCTTCCGTAATGTTTCCAAAGCTGCCCCCGGCTCATGCTTATGTTTGTCTTTCATGGGACCTCTTTTATTCATTCTCTTCCTTCCTCATATCTCATTCGAGGCAAATGCCCTTACCTGACGACAGGGGCGGCACACCTCCGCACACCCTTCTTCCAACCTCACACCGTGTTCACTGACATAACTGCAGAGACCGAGCACATATCTAAAGCTGGGTACATGTGCCCTTTCAAGCTGTGATCGTATAGTGGTGAGTACTCTGCGTTGTGGCCGCAGCAACCCCGGTTCGAATCCGGGTCACAGCAACACTGTGGCAGCCAGAGTGCTTCGAAGATTTTTGGAAAAAGAAAGAAAAGGTGCCACGGCCACAACAAAATCCACTAGGGTGTTTGGATCACAATTTCACACCATTCACACTTCAATTGATTGGGGTGGGGAGGGGGCGTGCTACGGCCCGGACACTTAGCCGAGGACAATGCACTCTGCCAGTGGTAAGGAGCCGGCAAAATAAGGGAGACAATAATTCATTTAAAATGTTTCCTTTTCCCAGTTTTAGGCTTTGGTAGAAGAATACACAAGTCATGGAGCTGTCAACATGCATCCTCCTTCGATAGCTCAGTTGGTAGAGCGGAGGACTGTAGAACCAGTAAAACAGGTATCCTTAGGTCGCTGGTTCAACTCCGGCTCGAAGGACTGCCATTGTTTCTCATCTGCCCAGAGCGGGACTCTATTTCATCACTGTACTCGGCTATGGCTTTGGCCACTGCCATCTACTGTGGATGGGACATCTGAGTCGTTGCATCACGTGTGTTTCCACACGTGACCATCAAAGAGGGCTAGTGGCGCAATGGATAACGCGTCTGAGTACGGATCAGAAGATTCTAGGTTCAACTCCTGGCTAGCTCAAAAAATCCTAGTCTTTAATATTCTCCCAGTCACAACCATGGTAGTGTACATGTTTCTTCTTCTCTGTCATTTATTTATTTACTTGCTGTTTTCATTTGCCTCTGTGTACGCCCGGAAATGTACACTTCAAAGGTGCCGCAGGATAGGCCGTCTTCCGTAATGTTTCCAAAGCTGCCCCCGGCTCATGCTTATGTTTGTCTTTCATGGGACCTCTTTTATTCATTCTCTTCCTTCCTCATATCTCATTCGAGGCAAATGCCCTTACCTGACGACAGGGGCGGCACACCTCCGCACACCCTTCTTCCAACCTCACACCGTGTTCACTGACATAACTGCAGAGACCGAGCACATATCTAAAGCTGGGTACATGTGCCCTTTCGAGCTGTGATCGTATAGTGGTGAGTACTCTGCGTTGTGGCCGCAGCAACCCCGGTTCGAATCCGGGTCACAGCAACACTGTGGCAGCCAGAGTGCTTCGAAGATTTCTGGAAAAAGAAAGAAAAGGTGCCACGGCCACAACAAAATCCACTAGGGTGTTTGGATCACAATTTCACACCATTCACACTTCAATTGATTGGGGTGGGGAGGGGGCGTGCTACGGCCCGGACACTCAGCCGAGGACAATGCACTCTGCCAGTGGTAAGGATCCTAGGTAAGGAGCCGGCAAGGAGCCGGCAAAATAAGGGAGACAATAATTCATTTAAAATGTTTCCTTTTCCCAGTTTTAGGCTTTGGTAGAAGAATACACAAGTCATGGAGCTGTCAACATGCATCCTCCTTCGATAGCTCAGTTGGTAGAGCGGAGGACTGTAGAACCAGTAAAACAGGTATCCTTAGGTCGCTGGTTCAACTCCGGCTCGAAGGACTGCCATTGTTTTTCATCTGCCCAGAGCGGGACTCTATTTCATCACTGTACTCGGCTATGGCTTTGGCCACTGCCATCTACTGTGGATGGGACATCTGAGTCGTTGCATCACGTGTGTTTCCACACGTGACCATCAAAGAGGGCTAGTGGCGCAATGGATAACGCGTCTGAGTACGGATCAGAAGATTCTAGGTTCAACTCCTGGCTAGCTCAAAAAATCCTAGTCTTTAATATTCTCCCAGTCACAACCATGGTAGTGTACATGTTTCTTCTTCTCTGTCATTTATTTATTTACTTGCTGTTTTCATTTGCCTCTGTGTACGCCCGGAAATGTACACTTCAAAGGTGCCGCAGGATAGGCCGTCTTCCGTAATGTTTCCAAAGCTGCCCCCGGCTCATGCTTATGTTTGTCTTTCATGGGACCTCTTTTATTCATTCTCTTCCTTCCTCATATCTCATTCGAGGCAAATGCCCTTACCTGACGACAGGGGCGGCACACCTCCGCACACCCTTCTTCCAACCTCACACCGTGTTCACTGACATACTGCAGAGACCGAGCACATATCTAAAGCTGGGTACATGAGCCCTTTCGAGCTGTGATCGTATAGTGGTGAGTACTCTGCGTTGTGGCCGCAGCAACCCCGGTTCGAATCCGGGTCACAGCAACACTGTGGCAGCCAGAGTGCTTCGAAGATTTTTGGAAAAAGAAAGAAAAGGTGCCACGGCCACAACAAAATCCACTAGGGTGTTTGGATCACAATTTCACACCATTCACACTTCAATTGATTGGGGTGGGGAGGGGGCGTGCTACGGCCCGGACACTTAGCCGAGGACAATGCACTCTGCCAGTGGTAAGGAGCCGGCAAAATAAGGGAGACAATAATTCATTTAAAATGTTTCCTTTTCCCAGTTTTAGGCTTTGGTAGAAGAATACACAAGTCATGGAGCTGTCAACATGCATCCTCCTTCGATAGCTCAGTTGGTAGAGCGGAGGACTGTAGAACCAGTAAAACAGGTATCCTTAGGTCGCTGGTTCAACTCCGGCTCGAAGGACTGCCATTGTTTTTCATCTGCCCAGAGCGGGACTCTATTTCATCACTGTACTCGGCTATGGCTTTGGCCACTGCCATCTACTGTGGATGGGACATCTGAGTCGTTGCATCACGTGTGTTTCCACACGTGACCATCAAAGAGGGCTAGTGGCGCAATGGATAACGCGTCTGAGTACGGATCAGAAGATTCTAGGTTCAACTCCTGGCTAGCTCAAAAAATCCTAGTCTTTAATATTCTCCCAGTCACAACCATGGTAGTGTACATGTTTCTTCTTCTCTGTCATTTATTTATTTACTTGCTGTTTTCATTTGCCTCTGTGTACGCCCGGAAATGTACACTTCAAAGGTGCCGCAGGATAGGCCGTCTTCCGTAATGTTTCCAAAGCTGCCCCCGGCTCATGCTTATGTTTGTCTTTCATGGGACCTCTTTTATTCATTCTCTTCCTTCCTCATATCTCATTCGAGGCAAATGCCCTTACCTGACGACAGGGGCGGCACACCTCCGCACACTCTTCTTCCAACCTCACAGGGTGTTCACTGACATAACTGCAGAGACCGAGCACATATCTAAAGCTGGGTACATGTGCCCTTTCAAGCTGTGATCGTATAGTGGTGAGTACTCTGCGTTGTGGCCGCAGCAACCCCGGTTCGAATCCGGGTCACAGCAACACTGTGGCAGCCAGAGTGCTTCGAAGATTTTTGGAAAAAGAAAGAAAAGGTGCCACGGCCACAACAAAATCCACTAGGGTGTTTGGATCACAATTTCACACCATTCACACTTCAATTGATTGGGGTGGGGAGGGGGCGTGCTACGGCCCGGACACTTAGCCGAGGACAATGCACTCTGCCAGTGGTAAGGAGCCGGCAAAATAAGGGAGACAATAATTCATTTAAAATGTTTCCTTTTCCCAGTTTTAGGCTTTGGTAGAAGAATACACAAGTCATGGAGCTGTCAACATGCATCCTCCTTCGATAGCTCAGTTGGTAGAGCGGAGGACTGTAGAACCAGTAAAACAGGTATCCTTAGGTCGCTGGTTCAACTCCGGCTCGAAGGACTGCCATTGTTTTTCATCTGCCCAGAGCGGGACTCTATTTCATCACTGTACTCGGCTATGGCTTTGGCCACTGCCATCTACTGTGGATGGGACATCTGAGTCGTTGCATCACGTGTGTTTCCACACGTGACCATCAAAGAGGGCTAGTGGCGCAATGGATAACGCGTCTGAGTACGGATCAGAAGATTCTAGGTTCAACTCCTGGCTAGCTCAAAAAATCCTAGTCTTTAATATTCTCCCAGTCACAACCATGGTAGTGTACATGTTTCTTCTTCTCTGTCATTTATTTATTTACTTGCTGTTTTCATTTGCCTCTGTGTACGCCCGGAAATGTACACTTCAAAGGTGCCGCAGGATAGGCCGTCTTCCGTAATGTTTCCAAAGCTGCCCCCGGCTCATGCTTATGTTTGTCTTTCATGGGACCTCTTTTATTCATTCTCTTCCTTCCTCATATCTCATTCGAGGCAAATGCCCTTACCTGACGACAGGGGCGGCACACCTCCGCACACTCTTCTTCCAACCTCACAGGGTGTTCACTGACATAACTGCAGAGACCGAGCACATATCTAAAGCTGGGTACATGTGCCCTTTCAAGCTGTGATCGTATAGTGGTGAGTACTCTGCGTTGTGGCCGCAGCAACCCCGGTTCGAATCCGGGTCACAGCAACACTGTGGCAGCCAGAGTGCTTCGAAGATTTTTGGAAAAAGAAAGAAAAGGTGCCACGGCCACAACAAAATCCACTAGGGTGTTTGGATCACAATTTCACACCATTCACACTTCAATTGATTGGGGTGGGGAGGGGGCGTGCTACGGCCCGGACACTTAGCCGAGGACAATGGACTCTGCCAGTGGTAAGGAGCCGGCAAAATAAGGGAGACAATAATTCATTTAAAATGTTTCCTTTTCCCAGTTTTAGGCTTTGGTAGAAGAATACACAAGTCATGGAGCTGTCAACATGCATCCTCCTTCGATAGCTCAGTTGGTAGAGCGGAGGACTGTAGAACCAGTAAAACAGGTATCCTTAGGTCGCTGGTTCAACTCCGGCTCGAAGGACTGCCATTGTTTTTCATCTGCCCAGAGCGGGACTCTATTTCATCACTGTACTCGGCTATGGCTTTGGCCACTGCCATCTACTGTGGATGGGACATCTGAGTCGTTGCATCACGTGTGTTTCCACACGTGACCATCAAAGAGGGCTAGTGGCGCAATGGATAACGCGTCTGAGTACGGATCAGAAGATTCTAGGTTCAACTCCTGGCTAGCTCAAAAAATCCTAGTCTTTAATATTCTCCCAGTCACAACCTTGGTAGTGTACATGTTTCTTCTTCTCTGTCATTTATTTATTTACTTGCTGTTTTCATTTGCCTCTGTGTACGCCCGGAAATGTACACTTCAAAGGTGCCGCAGGATAGGCCGTCTTCCGTAATGTTTCCAAAGCTGCCCCCGGCTCATGCTTATGTTTGTCTTTCATGGGACCTCTTTTATTCATTCTCTTCCTTCCTCATATCTCATTCGAGGCAAATGCCCTTACCTGACGACAGGGGCGGCACACCTCCGCACACTCTTCTTCCAACCTCACACCGTGTTCACTGACATAACTGCAGAGACCGAGCACATATCTAAAGCTGGGTACATGTGCCCTTTCAAGCTGTGATCGTATAGTGGTGAGTACTCTGCGTTGTGGCCGCAGCAACCCCGGTTCGAATCCGGGTCACAGCAACACTGTGGCAGCCAGAGTGCTTCGAAGATTTTTGGAAAAAGAAAGAAAAGGTGCCACGGCCACAACAAAATCCACTAGGGTGTTTGGATCACAATTTCACACCATTCACACTTCAATTGATTGGGGTGGGGAGGGGGCGTGCTACGGCCCGGACACTTAGCCGAGGACAATGCACTCTGCCAGTGGTAAGGAGCCGGCAAAATAAGGGAGACAATAATTCATTTAAAATGTTTCCTTTTCCCAGTTTTAGGCTTTGGTAGAAGAATACACAAGTCATGGAGCTGTCAACATGCATCCTCCTTCGATAGCTCAGTTGGTAGAGCGGAGGACTGTAGAACCAGTAAAACAGGTATCCTTAGGTCGCTGGTTCAACTCCGGCTCGAAGGACTGCCATTGTTTTTCATCTGCCCAGAGCGGGACTCTATTTCATCACTGTACTCGGCTATGGCTTTGGCCACTGCCATCTACTGTGGATGGGACATCTGAGTCGTTGCATCACGTGTGTTTCCACACGTGACCATCAAAGAGGGCTAGTGGCGCAATGGATAACGCGTCTGAGTACGGATCAGAAGATTCTAGGTTCAACTCCTGGCTAGCTCAAAAAATCCTAGTCTTTAATATTCTCCCAGTCACAACCATGGTAGTGTACATGTTTCTTCTTCTCTGTCATTTATTTATTTACTTGCTGTTTTCATTTGCCTCTGTGTACGCCCGGAAATGTACACTTCAAAGGTGCCGCAGGATAGGCCGTCTTCCGTAATGTTTCCAAAGCTGCCCCCGGCTCATGCTTATGTTTGTCTTTCATGGGACCTCTTTTATTCATTCTCTTCCTTCCTCATATCTCATTCGAGGCAAATGCCCTTACCTGACGACAGGGGCGGCACACCTCCGCACACTCTTCTTCCAACCTCACACCGTGTTCACTGACATAACTGCAGAGACCGAGCACATATCTAAAGCTGGGTACATGTGCTCTTTCAAGCTGTGATCGTATAGTGGTGAGTACTCTGCGTTGTGGCCGCAGCAACCCCGGTTCGAATCCGGGTCACAGCAACACTGTGGCAGCCAGAGTGCTTCGAAGATTTTTGGAAAAAGAAAGAAAAGGTGCCACGGCCACAACAAAATCCACTAGGGTGTTTGGATCACAATTTCACACCATTCACACTTCAATTGATTGGGGTGGGGAGGGGGCGTGCTACGGCCCGGACACTTAGCCGAGGACAATGCACTCTGCCAGTGGTAAGGAGCCGGCAAAATAAGGGAGACAATAATTCATTTAAAATGTTTCCTTTTCCCAGTTTTAGGCTTTGGTAGAAGAATACACAAGTCATGGAGCTGTCAACATGCATCCTCCTTCGATAGCTCAGTTGGTAGAGCGGAGGACTGTAGAACCAGTAAAACAGGTATCCTTAGGTCGCTGGTTCAACTCCGGCTCGAAGGACTGCCATGGTTTTTCATCTGCCCAGAGCGGGACTCTATTTCATCACTGTACTCGGCTATGGCTTTGGCCACTGCCATCTACTGTGGATGGGACATCTGAGTCGTTGCATCACGTGTGTTTCCACACGTGACCATCAAAGAGGGCTAGTGGCGCAATGGATAACGCGTCTGAGTACGGATCAGAAGATTCTAGGTTCAACTCCTGGCTAGCTCAAAAAATCCTAGTCTTTAATATTCTCCCAGTCACAACCATGGTAGTGTACATGTTTCTTCTTCTCTGTCATTTATTTATTTACTTGCTGTTTTCATTTGCCTCTGTGTACGCCCGGAAATGTACACTTCAAAGGTGCCGCAGGATAGGCCGTCTTCCGTAATGTTTCCAAAGCTGCCCCCGGCTCATGCTTATGTTTGTCTTTCATGGGACCTCTTTTATTCATTCTCTTCCTTCCTCATATCTCATTCGAGGCAAATGCCCTTACCTGACGACAGGGGCGGCACACCTCCGCACACTCTTCTTCCAACCTCACACCGTGTTCACTGACATAACTGCAGAGACCGAGCACATATCTAAAGCTGGGTACATGTGCCCTTTCAAGCTGTGATCGTATAGTGGTGAGTACTCTGCGTTGTGGCCGCAGCAACCCCGGTTCGAATCCGGGTCACAGCAACACTGTGGCAGCCAGAGTGCTTAGAAGATTTTTGGAAAAAGAAAGAAAAGGTGCCACGGCCACAACAAAATCCACTAGGGTGTTTGGATCACAATTTCACACCATTCACACTTCAATTGATTGGGGTGGGGAGGGGGCGTGCTACGGCCCGGACACTTAGCCGAGGACAATGCACTCTGCCAGTGGTAAGGAGCCGGCAAAATAAGGGAGACAATAATTCATTTAAAATGTTTCCTTTTCCCAGTTTTAGGCTTTGGTAGAAGAATACACAAGTCATGGAGCTGTCAACATGCATCCTCCTTCGATAGCTCAGTTGGTAGAGCGGAGGACTGTAGAACCAGTAAAACAGGTATCCTTAGGTCGCTGGTTCAACTCCGGCTCGAAGGACTGCCATTGTTTTTCATCTGCCCAGAGCGGGACTCTATTTCATCACTGTACTCGGCTATGGCTTTGGCCACTGCCATCTACTGTGGATGGGACATCTGAGTCGTTGCATCACGTGTGTTTCCACACGTGACCATCAAAGAGGGCTAGTGGCGCAATGGATAACGCGTCTGAGTACGGATCAGAAGATTCTAGGTTCAACTCCTGGCTAGCTCAAAAAATCCTAGTCTTTAATATTCTCCCAGTCACAACCATGGTAGTGTACATGTTTCTTCTTCTCTGTCATTTATTTATTTACTTGCTGTTTTCATTTGCCTCTGTGTACGCCCGGAAATGTACACTTCAAAGGTGCCGCAGGATAGGCCGTCTTCCGTAATGTTTCCAAAGCTGCCCCCGGCTCATGCTTATGTTTGTCTTTCATGGGATCTCTTTTATTCATTCTCTTCCTTCCTCATATCTCATTCGAGGCAAATGCCCTTACCTGACGACAGGGGCGGCACACCTCCGCACACTCTTCTTCCAACCTCACACCGTGTTCACTGACATAACTGCAGAGACCGAGCACATATCTAAAGCTGGGTACATGTGCCCTTTCAAGCTGTGATCGTATAGTGGTGAGTACTCTGCGTTGTGGCCGCAGCAACCCCGGTTCGAATCCGGGTCACAGCAACACTGTGGCAGCCAGAGTGCTTAGAAGATTTTTGGAAAAAGAAAGAAAAGGTGCCACGGCCACAACAAAATCCACTAGGGTGTTTGGATCACAATTTCACACCATTCACACTTCAATTGATTGGGGTGGGGAGGGGGCGTGCTACGGCCCGGACACTTAGCCGAGGACAATGCACTCTGCCAGTGGTAAGGAGCCGGCAAAATAAGGGAGACAATAATTCATTTAAAATGTTTCCTTTTCCCAGTTTTAGGCTTTGGTAGAAGAATACACAAGTCATGGAGCTGTCAACATGCATCCTCCTTCGATAGCTCAGTTGGTAGAGCGGAGGACTGTAGAACCAGTAAAACAGGTATCCTTAGGTCGCTGGTTCAACTCCGGCTCGAAGGACTGCCATTGTTTTTCATCTGCCCAGAGCGGGACTCTATTTCATCACTGTACTCGGCTATGGCTTTGGCCACTGCCATCTACTGTAGATGGGACATCTGAGTCGTTGCATCACGTGTGTTTCCACACTTGACCATCAAAGAGGGCTAGTGGCGCAATGGATAACGCGTCTGAGTACGGATCAGAAGATTCTAGGTTCAACTCCTGGCTAGCTCAAAAAATCCTAGTCTTTAATATTCTCCCAGTCACAACCATGGTAGTGTACATGTTTCTTCTTCTCTGTCATTTATTTATTTACTTGCTGTTTTCATTTGCCTCTGTGTACGCCCGGAAATGTACACTTCAAAGGTGCCGCAGGATAGGCCGTCTTCCGTAATGTTTCCAAAGCTGCCCCCGGCTCATGCTTATGTTTGTCTTTCATGGGACCTCTTTTATTCATTCTCTTCCTTCCTCATATCTCATTCGAGGCAAATGCCCTTACCTGACGACAGGGGCGGCACACCTCCGCACACTCTTCTTCCAACCTCACACCGTGTTCACTGACATAACTGCAGAGACCGAGCACATATCTAAAGCTGGGTACATGTGCCCTTTCAAGCTGTGATCGTATAGTGGTGAGTACTCTGCGTTGTGGCCGCAGCAACCCCGGTTCGAATCCGGGTCACAGCAACACTGTGGCAGCCAGAGTGCTTCGAAGATTTTTGGAAAAAGAAAGAAAAGGTGCCACGGCCACAACAAAATCCACTAGGGTGTTTGGATCACAATTTCACACCATTCACACTTCAATTGATTGGGGTGGGGAGGGGGCGTGCTACGGCCCGGACACTTAGCCGAGGACAATGCACTCTGCCAGTGGTAAGGAGCCGGCAAAATAAGGGAGACAATAATTCATTTAAAATGTTTCCTTTTCCCAGTTTTAGGCTTTGGTAGAAGAATACACAAGTCATGGAGCTGTCAACATGCATCCTCCTTCGATAGCTCAGTTGGTAGAGCGGAGGACTGTAGAACCAGTAAAACAGGTATCCTTAGGTCGCTGGTTCAACTCCGGCTCGAAGGACTGCCATTGTTTTTCATCTGCCCAGAGCGGGACTCTATTTCATCACTGTACTCGGCTATGGCTTTGGCCACTGCCATCTACTGTGGATGGGACATCTGAGTCGTTGCATCACGTGTGTTTCCACACGTGACCATCAAAGAGGGCTAGTGGCGCAATGGATAACGCGTCTGAGTACGGATCAGAAGATTCTAGGTTCAACTCCTGGCTAGCTCAAAAAATCCTAGTCTTTAATATTCTCCCAGTCACAACCATGGTAGTGTACATGTTTCTTCTTCTCTGTCATTTATTTATTTACTTGCTGTTTTCATTTGCCTCTGTGTACGCCCGGAAATGTACACTTCAAAGGTGCCGCAGGATAGGCCGTCTTCCGTAATGTTTCCAAAGCTGCCCCCGGCTCATGCTTATGTTTGTCTTTCATGGGACCTCTTTTATTCATTCTCTTCCTTCCTCATATCTCATTCGAGGCAAATGCCCTTACCTGACGACAGGGGCGGCACACCTCCGCACACCCTTCTTCCAACCTCACACCGTGTTCACTGACATAACTGCAGAGACCGAGCACATATCTAAAGCTGGGTACATGTGCCCTTTCAAGCTGTGATCGTATAGTGGTGAGTACTCTGCGTTGTGGCCGCAGCAACCCCGGTTCGAATCCGGGTCACAGCAACACTGTGGCAGCCAGAGTGCTTCGAAGATTTTTGGAAAAAGAAAGAAAAGGTGCCACGGCCACAACAAAATCCACTAGGGTGTTTGGATCACAATTTCACACCATTCACACTTCAATTGATTGGGGTGGGGAGGGGGCGTGCTACGGCCCGGACACTTAGCCGAGGACAATGCACTCTGCCAGTGGTAAGGAGCCGGCAAAATAAGGGAGACAATAATTCATTTAAAATGTTTCCTTTTCCCAGTTTTAGGCTTTGGTAGAAGAATACACAAGTCATGGAGCTGTCAACATGCATCCTCCTTCGATAGCTCAGTTGGTAGAGCGGAGGACTGTAGAACCAGTAAAACAGGTATCCTTAGGTCGCTGGTTCAACTCCGGCTCGAAGGACTGCCATTGTTTTTCATCTGCCCAGAGCGGGACTCTATTTCATCACTGTACTCGGCTATGGCTTTGGCCACTGCCATCTACTGTGGATGGGACATCTGAGTCGTTGCATCACGTGTGTTTCCACACGTGACCATCAAAGAGGGCTAGTGGCGCAATGGATAACGCGTCTGAGTACGGATCAGAAGATTCTAGGTTCAACTCCTGGCTAGCTCAAAAAATCCTAGTCTTTAATATTCTCCCAGTCACAACCATGGTAGTGTACATGTTTCTTCTTCTCTGTCATTTATTTATTTACTTGCTGTTTTCATTTGCCTCTGTGTACGCCCGGAAATGTACACTTCAAAGGTGCCGCAGGATAGGCCGTCTTCCGTAATGTTTCCAAAGCTGCCCCCGGCTCATGCTTATGTTTGTCTTTCATGGGACCTCTTTTATTCATTCTCTTCCTTCCTCATATCTCATTCGAGGCAAATGCCCTTACCTGACGACAGGGGCGGCACACCTCCGCACACTCTTCTTCCAACCTCACACCGTGTTCACTGACATAACTGCAGAGACCGAGCACATATCTAAAGCTGGGTACATGTGCCCTTTCAAGCTGTGATCGTATAGTGGTGAGTACTCTGCGTTGTGGCCGCAGCAACCCCGGTTCGAATCCGGGTCACAGCAACACTGTGGCAGCCAGAGTGCTTCGAAGATTTTTGGAAAAAGAAAGAAAAGGTGCCACGGCCACAACAAAATCCACTAGGGTGTTTGGATCACAATTTCACACCATTCACACTTCAATTGATTGGGGTGGGGAGGGGGCGTGCTACGGCCCGGACACTTAGCCGAGGACAATGCACTCTGCCAGTGGTAAGGAGCCGGCAAAATAAGGGAGACAATAATTCATTTAAAATGTTTCCTTTTCCCAGTTTTAGGCTTTGGTAGAAGAATACACAAGTCATGGAGCTGTCAACATGCATCCTCCTTCGATAGCTCAGTTGGTAGAGCGGAGGACTGTAGAACCAGTAAAACAGGTATCCTTAGGTCGCTGGTTCAACTCCGGCTCGAAGGACTGCCATTGTTTTTCATCTGCCAAGAGCGGGACTCTATTTCATCACTGTACTCGGCTATGGCTTTGGCCACTGCCATCTACTGTGGATGGGACATCTGAGTCGTTGCATCACGTGTGTTTCCACACGTGACCATCAAAGAGGGATAGTGGCGCAATGGATAACGCATCTGAGTACGGATCAGAAGATTCTAGGTTCAACTCCTGGCTAGCTCAAAAAATCCTAGTCTTTAATATTCTCCCAGTCACAACCTTGGTAGTGTACATGTTTCTTCTTCTCTGTCATTTATTTATTTACTTGCTGTTTTCATTTGCCTCTGTGTACGCCCGGAAATGTACACTTCAAAGGTGCCGCAGGATAGGCCGTCTTCCGTAATGTTTCCAAAGCTGCCCCCGGCTCATGCTTATGTTTGTCTTTCATGGGACCTCTTTTATTCATTCTCTTCCTTCCTCATATCTCATTCGAGGCAAATGCCCTTACCTGACGACAGGGGCGGCACACCTCCGCACACTCTTCTTCCAACCTCACACCGTGTTCACTGACATAACTGCAGAGACCGAGCACATATCTAAAGCTGGGTACATGTGCCCTTTCAAGCTGTGATCGTATAGTGGTGAGTACTCTGCGTTGTGGCCGCAGCAACCCCGGTTCGAATCCGGGTCACAGCAACACTGTGGCAGCCAGAGTGCTTCGAAGATTTTTGGAAAAAGAAAGAAAAGGTGCCACGGCCACAACAAAATCCACTAGGGTGTTTGGATCACAATTTCACACCATTCACACTTCAATTGATTGGGGTGGGGAGGGGGCGTGCTACGGCCCGGACACTTAGCCGAGGACAATGCACTCTGCCAGTGGTAAGGAGCCGGCAAAATAAGGGAGACAATAATTCATTTAAAATGTTTCCTTTTCCCAGTTTTAGGCTTTGGTAGAAGAATACACAAGTCATGGAGCTGTCAACATGCATCCTCCTTCGATAGCTCAGTTGGTAGAGCGGAGGACTGTAGAACCAGTAAAACAGGTATCCTTAGGTCGCTGGTTCAACTCCGGCTCGAAGGACTGCCATTGTTTTTCATCTGCCCAGAGCGGGACTCTATTTCATCACTGTACTCGGCTATGGCTTTGGCCACTGCCATCTACTGTGGATGGGACATCTGAGTCGTTGCATCACGTGTGTTTCCACACGTGACCATCAAAGAGGGCTAGTGGCGCAATGGATAACGCGTCTGAGTACGGATCAGAAGATTCTAGGTTCAACTCCTGGCTAGCTCAAAAAATCCTAGTCTTTAATATTCTCCCAGTCACAACCATGGTAGTGTACATGTTTCTTCTTCTCTGTCATTTATTTATTTACTTGCTGTTTTCATTTGCCTCTGTGTACGCCCGGAAATGTACACTTCAAAGGTGCCGCAGGATAGGCCGTCTTCCGTAATGTTTCCAAAGCTGCCCCCGGCTCATGCTTATGTTTGTCTTTCATGGGACCTCTTTTATTCATTCTCTTCCTTCCTCATATGTCATTCGAGGCAAATGCCCTTACCTGACGACAGGGGCGGCACACCTCCGCACACTCTTCTTCCAACCTCACACCGTGTTCACTGACATAACTGCAGAGACCGAGCACATATCTAAAGCTGGGTACATGTGCCCTTTCAAGCTGTGATCGTATAGTGGTGAGTACTCTGCGTTGTGGCCGCAGCAACCCCGGTTCGAATCCGGGTCACAGCAACACTGTGGCAGCCAGAGTGCTTCGAAGATTTTTGGAAAAAGAAAGAAAAGGTGCCACGGCCACAACAAAATCCACTAGGGTGTTTGGATCACAATTTCACACCATTCACACTTCAATTGATTGGGGTGGGGAGGGGGCGTGCTACGGCCCGGACACTTAGCCGAGGACAATGCACTCTGCCAGTGGTAAGGAGCCGGCAAAATAAGGGAGACAATAATCCATTTAAAATGTTTCCTTTTCCCAGTTTTAGGCTTTGGTAGAAGAATACACAAGTCATGGAGCTGTCAACATGCATCCTCCTTCGATAGCTCAGTTGGTAGAGCGGAGGACTGTAGAACCAGTAAAACAGGTATCCTTAGGTCGCTGGTTCAACTCCGGCTCGAAGGACTGCCATTGTTTTTCATCTGCCCAGAGCGGGACTCTATTTCATCACTGTACTCGGCTATGGCTTTGGCCACTGCCATCTACTGTGGATGGGACATCTGAGTCGTTGCATCACGTGTGTTTCCACACGTGACCATCAAAGAGGGCTAGTGGCGCAATGGATAACGCGTCTGAGTACGGATCAGAAGATTCTAGGTTCAACTCCTGGCTAGCTCAAAAAATCCTAGTCTTTAATATTCTCCCAGTCACAACCATGGTAGTGTACATGTTTCTTCTTCTCTGTCATTTATTTATTTACTTGCTGTTTTCATTTGCCTCTGTGTACGCCCGGAAATGTACACTTCAAAGGTGCCGCAGGATAGGCCGTCTTCCGTAATGTTTCCAAAGCTGCCCCCGGCTCATGCTTATGTTTGTCTTTCATGGGACCTCTTTTATTCATTCTCTTCCTTCCTCATATCTCATTCGAGGCAAATGCCCTTACCTGACGACAGGGGCGGCACACCTCCGCACACCCTTCTTCCAACCTCACACCGTGTTCACTGACATAACTGCAGAGACCGAGCACATATCTAAAGCTGGGTACATGTGCCCTTTCAAGCTGTGATCGTATAGTGGTGAGTACTCTGCGTTGTGGCCGCAGCAACCCCGGTTCGAATCCGGGTCACAGCAACACTGTGGCAGCCAGAGTGCTTCGAAGATTTTTGGAAAAAGAAAGAAAAGGTGCCACGGCCACAACAAAATCCACTAGGGTGTTTGGATCACAATTTCACACCATTCACACTTCAATTGATTGGGGTGGGGAGGGGGCGTGCTACGGCCCGGACACTTAGCCGAGGACAATGCACTCTGCCAGTGGTAAGGAGCCGGCAAAATAAGGGAGACAATAATTCATTTAAAATGTTTCCTTTTCCCAGTTTTAGGCTTTGGTAGAAGAATACACAAGTCATGGAGCTGTCAACATGCATCCTCCTTCGATAGCTCAGTTGGTAGAGCGGAGGACTGTAGAACCAGTAAAACAGGTATCCTTAGGTCGCTGGTTCAACTCCGGCTCGAAGGACTGCCATTGTTTTTCATCTGCCCAGAGCGGGACTCTATTTCATCACTGTACTCGGCTATGGCTTTGGCCACTGCCATCTACTGTGGATGGGACATCTGAGTCGTTGCATCACGTGTGTTTCCACACGTGACCATCAAAGAGGGCTAGTGGCGCAATGGATAACGCGTCTGAGTACGGATCAGAAGATTCTAGGTTCAACTCCTGGCTAGCTCAAAAAATCCTAGTCTTTAATATTCTCCCAGTCACAACCATGGTAGTGTACATGTTTCTTCTTCTCTGTCATTTATTTATTTACTTGCTGTTTTCATTTGCCTCTGTGTACGCCCGGAAATGTACACTTCAAAGGTGCCGCAGGATAGGCCGTCTTCCGTAATGTTTCCAAAGCTGCCCCCGGCTCATGCTTATGTTTGTCTTTCATGGGACCTCTTTTATTCATTCTCTTCCTTCCTCATATCTCATTCGAGGCAAATGCCCTTACCTGACGACAGGGGCGGCACACCTCCGCACACCCTTCTTCCAACCTCACACCGTGTTCACTGACATAACTGCAGAGACCGAGCACATATCTAAAGCTGGGTACATGTGCCCTTTCAAGCTGTGATCGTATAGTGGTGAGTACTCTGCGTTGTGGCCGCAGCAACCCCGGTTCGAATCCGGGTCACAGCAACACTGTGGCAGCCAGAGTGCTTCGAAGATTTTTGGAAAAAGAAAGAAAAGGTGCCACGGCCACAACAAAATCCACTAGGGTGTTTGGATCACAATTTCACACCATTCACACTTCAATTGATTGGGGTGGGGAGGGGGCGTGCTACGGCCCGGACACTTAGCCGAGGACAATGCACTCTGCCAGTGGTAAGGAGCCGGCAAAATAAGGGAGACAATAATTCATTTAAAATGTTTCCTTTTCCCAGTTTTAGGCTTTGGTAGAAGAATACACAAGTCATGGAGCTGTCAACATGCATCCTCCTTCGATAGCTCAGTTGGTAGAGCGGAGGACTGTAGAACCAGTAAAACAGGTATCCTTAGGTCGCTGGTTCAACTCCGGCTCGAAGGACTGCCATTGTTTTTCATCTGCCCAGAGCGGGACTCTATTTCATCACTGTACTCGGCTATGGCTTTGGCCACTGCCATCTACTGTGGATGGGACATCTGAGTCGTTGCATCACGTGTGTTTCCACACGTGACCATCAAAGAGGGCTAGTGGCGCAATGGATAACGCGTCTGAGTACGGATCAGAAGATTCTAGGTTCAACTCCTGGCTAGCTCAAAAAATCCTAGTCTTTAATATTCTCCCAGTCACAACCATGGTAGTGTACATGTTTCTTCTTCTCTGTCATTTATTTATTTACTTGCTGTTTTCATTTGCCTCTGTGTACGCCCGGAAATGTACACTTCAAAGGTGCCGCAGGATAGGCCGTCTTCCGTAATGTTTCCAAAGCTGCCCCCGGCTCATGCTTATGTTTGTCTTTCATGGGACCTCTTTTATTCATTCTCTTCCTTCCTCATATCTCATTCGAGGCAAATGCCCTTACCTGACGACAGGGGCGGCACACCTCCGCACACCCTTCTTCCAACCTCACACCGTGTTCACTGACATAACTGCAGAGACCGAGCACATATCTAAAGCTGGGTACATGTGCCCTTTCAAGCTGTGATCGTATAGTGGTGAGTACTCTGCGTTGTGGCCGCAGCAACCCCGGTTCGAATCCGGGTCACAGCAACACTGTGGCAGCCAGAGTGCTTCGAAGATTTTTGGAAAAAGAAAGAAAAGGTGCCACGGCCACAACAAAATCCACTAGGGTGTTTGGATCACAATTTCACACCATTCACACTTCAATTGATTGGGGTGGGGAGGGGGCGTGCTACGGCCCGGACACTTAGCCGAGGACAATGCACTCTGCCAGTGGTAAGGAGCCGGCAAAATAAGGGAGACAATAATTCATTTAAAATGTTTCCTTTTCCCAGTTTTAGGCTTTGGTAGAAGAATACACAAGTCATGGAGCTGTCAACATGCATCCTCCTTCGATAGCTCAGTTGGTAGAGCGGAGGACTGTAGAACCAGTAAAACAGGTATCCTTAGGTCGCTGGTTCAACTCCGGCTCGAAGGACTGCCATTGTTTTTCATCTGCCCAGAGCGGGACTCTATTTCATCACTGTACTCGGCTATGGCTTTGGCCACTGCCATCTACTGTGGATGGGACATCTGAGTCGTTGCATCACATGTGTTTCCACACGTGACCATCAAAGAGGGCTAGTGGCGCAATGGATAACGCGTCTGAGTACGGATCAGAAGATTCTAGGTTCAACTCCTGGCTAGCTCAAAAAATCCTAGTCTTTAATATTCTCCCAGTCACAACCATGGTAGTGTACATGTTTCTTCTTCTCTGTCATTTATTTATTTACTTGCTGTTTTCATTTGCCTCTGTGTACGCCCGGAAATGTACACTTCAAAGGTGCCGCAGGATAGGCCGTCTTCCGTAATGTTTCCAAAGCTGCCCCCGGCTCATGCTTATGTTTGTCTTTCATGGGACCTCTTTTATTCATTCTCTTCCTTCCTCATATCTCATTCGAGGCAAATGCCCTTACCTGACGACAGGGGCGGCACACCTCCGCACACTCTTCTTCCAACCTCACACCGTGTTCACTGACATAACTGCAGAGACCGAGCACATATCTAAAGCTGGGTACATGTGCCCTTTCAAGCTGTGATCGTATAGTGGTGAGTACTCTGCGTTGTGGCCGCAGCAACCCCGGTTCGAATCCGGGTCACAGCAACACTGTGGCAGCCAGAGTGCTTCGAAGATTTTTGGAAAAAGAAAGAAAAGGTGCCAGGGCCACAACAAAATCCACTAGGGTGTTTGGATCACAATTTCACACCATTCACACTTCAATTGATTGGGGTGGGGAGGGGGCGTGCTACGGCCCGGACACTTAGCCGAGGACAATGCACTCTGCCAGTGGTAAGGAGCCGGCAAAATAAGGGAGACAATAATTCATTTAAAATGTTTCCTTTTCCCAGTTTTAGGCTTTGGTAGAAGAATACACAAGTCATGGAGCTGTCAACATGCATCCTCCTTCGATAGCTCAGTTGGTAGAGCGGAGGACTGTAGAACCAGTAAAACAGGTATCCTTAGGTCGCTGGTTCAACTCCGGCTCGAAGGACTGCCATTGTTTTTCATCTGCCCAGAGCGGGACTCTATTTCATCACTGTACTCGGCTATGGCTTTGGCCACTGCCATCTACTGTGGATGGGACATCTGAGTCGTTGCATCACGTGTGTTTCCACACGTGACCATCAAAGAGGGCTAGTGGCGCAATGGATAACGCGTCTGAGTACGGATCAGAAGATTCTAGGTTCAACTCCTGGCTAGCTCAAAAAATCCTAGTCTTTAATATTCTCCCAGTCACAACCATGGTAGTGTACATGTTTCTTCTTCTCTGTCATTTATTTATTTACTTGCTGTTTTCATTTGCCTCTGTGTACGCCCGGAAATGTACACTTCAAAGGTGCCGCAGGATAGGCCGTCTTCCGTAATGTTTCCAAAGCTGCCCCCGGCTCATGCTTATGTTTGTCTTTCATGGGACCTCTTTTATTCATTCTCTTCCTTCCTCATATCTCATTCGAGGCAAATGCCCTTACCTGACGACAGGGGCGGCACACCTCCGCACACTCTTCTTCCAACCTCACACCGTGTTCACTGACATAACTGCAGAGACCGAGCACATATCTAAAGCTGGGTACATGTGCCCTTTCAAGCTGTGATCGTATAGTGGTGAGTACTCTGCGTTGTGGCCGCAGCAACCCCGGTTCGAATCCGGGTCACAGCAACACTGTGGCAGCCAGAGTGCTTCGAAGATTTTTGGAAAAAGAAAGAAAAGGTGCCACGGCCACAACAAAATCCACTAGGGTGTTTGGATCACAATTTCACACCATTCACACTTCAATTGATTGGGGTGGGGAGGGGGCGTGCTACGGCCCGGACACTTAGCCGAGGACAATGCACTCTGCCAGTGGTAAGGAGCCGGCAAAATAAGGGAGACAATAATTCATTTAAAATGTTTCCTTTTCCCAGTTTTAGGCTTTGGTAGAAGAATACACAAGTCATGGAGCTGTCAACATGCATCCTCCTTCGATAGCTCAGTTGGTAGAGCGGAGGACTGTAGAACCAGTAAAACAGGTATCCTTAGGTCGCTGGTTCAACTCCGGCTCGAAGGACTGCCATTGTTTTTCATCTGCCCAGAGCGGGACTCTATTTCATCACTGTACTCGGCTATGGCTTTGGCCACTGCCATCTACTGTGGATGGGACATCTGAGTCGTTGCATCACGTGTGTTTCCACACGTGACCATCAAAGAGGGCTAGTGGCGCAATGGATAACGCGTCTGAGTACGGATCAGAAGATTCTAGGTTCAACTCCTGGCTAGCTCAAAAAATCCTAGTCTTTAATATTCTCCCAGTCACAACCATGGTAGTGTACATGTTTCTTCTTCTCTGTCATTTATTTATTTACTTGCTGTTTTCATTTGCCTCTGTGTACGCCCGGAAATGTACACTTCAAAGGTGCCGCAGGATAGGCCGTCTTCCGTAATGTTTCCAAAGCTGCCCCCGGCTCATGCTTATGTTTGTCTTTCATGGGACCTCTTTTATTCATTCTCTTCCTTCCTCATATCTCATTCGAGGCAAATGCCCTTACCTGACGACAGGGGCGGCACACCTCCGCACACCCTTCTTCCAACCTCACACCGTGTTCACTGACATAACTGCAGAGACCGAGCACATATCTAAAGCTGGGTACATGTGCCCTTTCAAGCTGTGATCGTATAGTGGTGAGTACTCTGCGTTGTGGCCGCAGCAACCCCGGTTCGAATCCGGATCACAGCAACACTGTGGCAGCCAGAGTGCTTCGAAGATTTTTGGAAAAAGAAAGAAAAGGTGCCACGGCCACAACAAAATCCACTAGGGTGTTTGGATCACAATTTCACACCATTCACACTTCAATTGATTGGGGTGGGGAGGGGGCGTGCTACGGCCCGGACACTTAGCCGAGGACAATGCACTCTGCCAGTGGTAAGGAGCCGGCAAAATAAGGGAGACAATAATTCATTTAAAATGTTTCCTTTTCCCAGTTTTAGGCTTTGGTAGAAGAATACACAAGTCATGGAGCTGTCAACATGCATCCTCCTTCGATAGCTCAGTTGGTAGAGCGGAGGACTGTAGAACCAGTAAAACAGGTATCCTTAGGTCGCTGGTTCAACTCCGGCTCGAAGGACTGCCATTGTTTTTCATCTGCCCAGAGCGGGACTCTATTTCATCACTGTACTCGGCTATGGCTTTGGCCACTGCCATCTACTGTGGATGGGACATCTGAGTCGTTGCATCACATGTGTTTCCACACGTGACCATCAAAGAGGGCTAGTGGCGCAATGGATAACGCGTCTGAGTACGGATCAGAAGATTCTAGGTTCAACTCCTGGCTAGCTCAAAAAATCCTAGTCTTTAATATTCTCCCAGTCACAACCATGGTAGTGTACATGTTTCTTCTTCTCTGTCATTTATTTATTTACTTGCTGTTTTCATTTGCCTCTGTGTACGCCCGGAAATGTACACTTCAAAGGTGCCGCAGGATAGGCCGTCTTCCGTAATGTTTCCAAAGCTGCCCCCGGCTCATGCTTATGTTTGTCTTTCATGGGACCTCTTTTATTCATTCTCTTCCTTCCTCATATCTCATTCGAGGCAAATGCCCTTACCTGACGACAGGGGCGGCACACCTCCGCACACTCTTCTTCCAACCTCACACCGTGTTCACTGACATAACTGCAGAGACCGAGCACATATCTAAAGCTGGGTACATGTGCCCTTTCAAGCTGTGATCGTATAGTGGTGAGTACTCTGCGTTGTGGCCGCAGCAACCCCGGTTCGAATCCGGGTCACAGCAACACTGTGGCAGCCAGAGTGCTTCGAAGATTTTTGGAAAAAGAAAGAAAAGGTGCCACGGCCACAACAAAATCCACTAGGGTGTTTGGATCACAATTTCACACCATTCACACTTCAATTGATTGGGGTGGGGAGGGGGCGTGCTACGGCCCGGACACTTAGCCGAGGACAATGCACTCTGCCAGTGGTAAGGAGCCGGCAAAATAAGGGAGACAATAATTCATTTAAAATGTTTCCTTTTCCCAGTTTTAGGCTTTGGTAGAAGAATACACAAGTCATGGAGCTGTCAACATGCATCCTCCTTCGATAGCTCAGTTGGTAGAGCGGAGGACTGTAGAACCAGTAAAACAGGTATCCTTAGGTCGCTGGTTCAACTCCGGCTCGAAGGACTGCCATTGTTTTTCATCTGCCCAGAGCGGGACTCTATTTCATCACTGTACTCGGCTATGGCTTTGGCCACTGCCATCTACTGTGGATGGGACATCTGAGTCGTTGCATCACGTGTGTTTCCACACGTGACCATCAAAGAGGGCTAGTGGCGCAATGGATAACGCGTCTGAGTACGGATCAGAAGATTCTAGGTTCAACTCCTGGCTAGCTCAAAAAATCCTAGTCTTTAATATTCTCCCAGTCACAACCATGGTAGTGTACATGTTTCTTCTTCTCTGTCATTTATTTATTTACTTGCTGTTTTCATTTGCCTCTGTGTACGCCCGGAAATGTACACTTCAAAGGTGCCGCAGGATAGGCCGTCTTCCGTAATGTTTCCAAAGCTGCCCCCGGCTCATGCTTATGTTTGTCTTTCATGGGACCTCTTTTATTCATTCTCTTCCTTCCTCATATCTCATTCGAGGCAAATGCCCTTACCTGACGACAGGGGCGGCACACCTCCGCACACTCTTCTTCCAACCTCACACCGTGTTCACTGACATAACTGCAGAGACCGAGCACATATCTAAAGCTGGGTACATGTGCCCTTTCAAGCTGTGATCGTATAGTGGTGAGTACTCTGCGTTGTGGCCGCAGCAACCCCGGTTCGAATCCGGGTCACAGCAACACTGTGGCAGCCAGAGTGCTTCGAAGATTTTTGGAAAAAGAAAGAAAAGGTGCCACGGCCACAACAAAATCCACTAGGGTGTTTGGATCACAATTTCACACCATTCACACTTCAATTGATTGGGGTGGGGAGGGGGCGTGCTACGGCCCGGACACTTAGCCGAGGACAATGCACTCTGCCAGTGGTAAGGAGCCGGCAAAATAAGGGAGACAATAATTCATTTAAAATGTTTCCTTTTCCCAGTTTTAGGCTTTGGTAGAAGAATACACAAGTCATGGAGCTGTCAACATGCATCCTCCTTCGATAGCTCAGTTGGTAGAGCGGAGGACTGTAGAACCAGTAAAACAGGTATCCTTAGGTCGCTGGTTCAACTCCGGCTCGAAGGACTGCCATTGTTTTTCATCTGCCCAGAGCGGGACTCTATTTCATCACTGTACTCGGCTATGGCTTTGGCCACTGCCATCTACTGTGGATGGGACATCTGAGTCGTTGCATCACGTGTGTTTCCACACGTGACCATCAAAGAGGGCTAGTGGCGCAATGGATAACGCGTCTGAGTACGGATCAGAAGATTCTAGGTTCAACTCCTGGCTAGCTCAAAAAATCCTAGTCTTTAATATTCTCCCAGTCACAACCATGGTAGTGTACATGTTTCTTCTTCTCTGTCATTTATTTATTTACTTGCTGTTTTCATTTGCCTCTGTGTACGCCCGGAAATGTACACTTCAAAGGTGCCGCAGGATAGGCCGTCTTCCGTAATGTTTCCAAAGCTGCCCCCGGCTCATGCTTATGTTTGTCTTTCATGGGACCTCTTTTATTCATTCTCTTCCTTCCTCATATCTCATTCGAGGCAAATGCCCTTACCTGACGACAGGGGCGGCACACCTCCGCACACCCTTCTTCCAACCTCACACCGTGTTCACTGACATAACTGCAGAGACCGAGCACATATCTAAAGCTGGGTACATGTGCCCTTTCAAGCTGTGATCGTATAGTGGTGAGTACTCTGCGTTGTGGCCGCAGCAACCCCGGTTCGAATCCGGGTCACAGCAACACTGTGGCAGCCAGAGTGCTTCGAAGATTTTTGGAAAAAGAAAGAAAAGGTGCCACGGCCACAACAAAATCCACTAGGGTGTTTGGATCACAATTTCACACCATTCACACTTCAATTGATTGGGGTGGGGAGGGGGCGTGCTACGGCCCGGACACTTAGCCGAGGACAATGCACTCTGCCAGTGGTAAGGAGCCGGCAAAATAAGGGAGACAATAATTCATTTAAAATGTTTCCTTTTCCCAGTTTTAGGCTTTGGTAGAAGAATACACAAGTCATGGAGCTGTCAACATGCATCCTCCTTCGATAGCTCAGTTGGTAGAGCGGAGGACTGTAGAACCAGTAAAACAGGTATCCTTAGGTCGCTGGTTCAACTCCGGCTCGAAGGACTGCCATTGTTTTTCATCTGCCCAGAGCGGGACTCTATTTCATCACTGTACTCGGCTATGGCTTTGTCCACTGCCATCTACTGTGGATGGGACATCTGAGTCGTTGCATCACGTGTGTTTCCACACGTGACCATCAAAGAGGGCTAGTGGCGCAATGGATAACGCGTCTGAGTACGGATCTGAAGATTCTAGGTTCAACTCCTGGCTAGCTCAAAAAATCCTAGTCTTTAATATTCTCCCAGTCACAACCATGGTAGTGTACATGTTTCTTCTTCTCTGTCATTTATTTATTTACTTGCTGTTTTCATTTGCCTCTGTGTACGCCCGGAAATGTACACTTCAAAGGTGCCGCAGGATAGGCCGTCTTCCGTAATGTTTCCAAAGCTGCCCCCGGCTCATGCTTATGTTTGTCTTTCATGGGACCTCTTTTATTCATTCTCTTCCTTCCTCATATCTCATTCGAGGCAAATGCCCTTACCTGACGACAGGGGCGGCACACCTCCGCACACTCTTCTTCCAACCTCACAGGGTGTTCACTGACATAACTGCAGAGACCGAGCACATATCTAAAGCTGGGTACATGTGCCCTTTCAAGCTGTGATCGTATAGTGGTGAGTACTCTGCGTTGTGGCCGCAGCAACCCCGGTTCGAATCCGGGTCACAGCAACACTGTGGCAGCCAGAGTGCTTCGAAGATTTTTGGAAAAAGAAAGAAAAGGTGCCACGGCCACAACAAAATCCACTAGGGTGTTTGGATCACAATTTCACACCATTCACACTTCAATTGATTGGGGTGGGGAGGGGGCGTGCTACGGCCCGGGCACTTAGCCGAGGACAATGCACTCTGCCAGTGGTAAGGAGCCGGCAAAATAAGGGAGACAATAATTCATTTAAAATGTTTCCTTTTCCCAGTTTTAGGCTTTGGTAGAAGAATACACAAGTCATGGAGCTGTCAACATGCATCCTCCTTCGATAGCTCAGTTGGTAGAGCGGAGGACTGTAGAACCAGTAAAACAGGTATCCTTAGGTCGCTGGTTCAACTCCGGCTCGAAGGACTGCCATTGTTTTTCATCTGCCCAGAGCGGGACTCTATTTCATCACTGTACTCGGCTATGGCTTTGGCCACTGCCATCTACTGTGGATGGGACATCTGAGTCGTTGCATCACGTGTGTTTCCACACGTGACCATCAAAGAGGGCTAGTGGTGCAATGGATAACGCGTCTGAGTACGGATCAGAAGATTCTAGGTTCAACTCCTGGCTAGCTCAAAAAATCCTAGTCTTTAATATTCTCCCAGTCACAACCATGGTAGTGTACATGTTTCTTCTTCTCTGTCATTTATTTATTTACTTGCTGTTTTCATTTGCCTCTGTGTACGCCCGGAAATGTACACTTCAAAGGTGCCGCAGGATAGGCCGTCTTCCGTAATGTTTCCAAAGCTGCCCCCGGCTCATGCTTATGTTTGTCTTTCATGGGACCTCTTTTATTCATTCTCTTCCTTCCTCATATCTCATTCGAGGCAAATGCCCTTACCTGACGACAGGGGCGGCACACCTCCGCACACCCTTCTTCCAACCTCACACCGTGTTCACTGACATAACTGCAGAGACCGAGCACATATCTAAAGCTGGGTACATGTGCCCTTTCAAGCTGTGATCGTATAGTGGTGAGTACTCTGCGTTGTGGCAGCAGCAACCCCGGTTCGAATCCGGGTCACAGCAACACTGTGGCAGCCAGAGTGCTTCGAAGATTTTTGGAAAAAGAAAGAAAAGGTGCCACGGCCACAACAAAATCCACTAGGGTGTTTGGATCACAATTTCACACCATTCACACTTCAATTGATTGGGGTGGGGAGGGGGCGTGCTACGGCCCGGACACTTAGCCGAGGACAATGCACTCTGCCAGTGGTAAGGAGCCGGCAAAATAAGGGAGACAATAATTCATTTAAAATGTTTCCTTTTCCCAGTTTTAGGCTTTGGTAGAAGAATACACAAGTCATGGAGCTGTCAACATGCATCCTCCTTCGATAGCTCAGTTGGTAGAGCGGAGGACTGTAGAACCAGTAAAACAGGTATCCTTAGGTCGCTGGTTCAACTCCGGCTCGAAGGACTGCCATTGTTTTTCATCTGCCCAGAGCGGGACTCTATTTCATCACTGTACTCGGCTATGGCTTTGGCCACTGCCATCTACTGTGGATGGGACATCTGAGTCGTTGCATCACGTGTGTTTCCACACGTGACCATCAAAGAGGGCTAGTGGCGCAATGGATAACGCGTCTGAGTACGGATCAGAAGATTCTAGGTTCAACTCCTGGCTAGCTCAAAAAATCCTAGTCTTTAATATTCTCCCAGTCACAACCATGGTAGTGTACATGTTTCTTCTTCTCTGTCATTTATTTATTTACTTGCTGTTTTCATTTGCCTCTGTGTACGCCCGGAAATGTACACTTCAAAGGTGCCGCAGGATAGGCCGTCTTCCGTAATGTTTCCAAAGCTGCCCCCGGCTCATGCTTATGTTTGTCTTTCATGGGACCTCTTTTATTCATTCTCTTCCTTCCTCATATCTCATTCGAGGCAAATGCCCTTACCTGACGACAGGGGCGGCACACCTCCGCACACCCTTCTTCCAACCTCACACCGTGTTCACTGACATAACTGCAGAGACCGAGCACATATCTAAAGCTGGGTACATGTGCCCTTTCAAGCTGTGATCGTATAGTGGTGAGTACTCTGCGTTGTGGCCGCAGCAACCCCGGTTCGAATCCGGGTCACAGCAACACTGTGGCAGCCAGAGTGCTTCGAAGATTTTTGGAAAAAGAAAGAAAAGGTGCCACGGCCACAACAAAATCCACTAGGGTGTTTGGATCACAATTTCACACCATTCACACTTCAATTGATTGGGGTGGGGAGGGGGCGTGCTACGGCCCGGACACTTAGCCGAGGACAATGCACTCTGCCAGTGGTAAGGAGCCGGCAAAATAAGGGAGACAATAATTCATTTAAAATGTTTCCTTTTCCCAGTTTTAGGCTTTGGTAGAAGAATACACAAGTCATGGAGCTGTCAACATGCATCCTCCTTCGATAGCTCAGTTGGTAGAGCGGAGGACTGTAGAACCAGTAAAACAGGTATCCTTAGGTCGCTGGTTCAACTCCGGCTCGAAGGACTGCCATTGTTTTTCATCTGCCCAGAGCGGGACTCTATTTCATCACTGTACTCGGCTATGGCTTTGGCCACTGCCATCTACTGTGGATGGGACATCTGAGTCGTTGCATCACGTGTGTTTCCACACGTGACCATCAAAGAGGGCTAGTGGCGCAATGGATAACGCGTCTGAGTACGGATCAGAAGATTCTAGGTTCAACTCCTGGCTAGCTCAAAAAATCCTAGTCTTTAATATTCTCCCAGTCACAACCATGGTAGTGTACATGTTTCTTCTTCTCTGTCATTTATTTATTTACTTGCTGTTTTCATTTGCCTCTGTGTACGCCCGGAAATGTACACTTCAAAGGTGCCGCAGGATAGGCCGTCTTCCGTAATGTTTCCAAAGCTGCCCCCGGCTCATGCTTATGTTTGTCTTTCATGGGACCTCTTTTATTCATTCTCTTCCTTCCTCATATCTCATTCGAGGCAAATGCCCTTACCTGACGACAGGGGCGGCACACCTCCGCACACTCTTCTTCCAACCTCACACCGTGTTCACTGACATAACTGCAGAGACCGAGCACATATCTAAAGCTGGGTACATGTGCCCTTTCAAGCTGTGATCGTATAGTGGTGAGTACTCTGCGTTGTGGCCGCAGCAACCCAGGTTCGAATCCGGGTCACAGCAACACTGTGGCAGCCAGAGTGCTTCGAAGATTTTTGGAAAAAGAAAGAAAAGGTGCCACGGCCACAACAAAATCCACTAGGGTGTTTGGATCACAATTTCACACCATTCACACTTCAATTGATTGGGGTGGGGAGGGGGCGTGCTACGGCCCGGACACTTAGCCGAGGACAATGCACTCTGCCAGTGGTAAGGAGCCGGCAAAATAAGGGAGACAATAATTCATTTAAAATGTTTCCTTTTCCCAGTTTTAGGCTTTGGTAGAAGAATACACAAGTCATGGAGCTGTCAACATGCATCCTCCTTCGATAGCTCAGTTGGTAGAGCGGAGGACTGTAGAACCAGTAAAACAGGTATCCTTAGGTCGCTGGTTCAACTCCGGCTCGAAGGACTGCCATTGTTTTTCATCTGCCCAGAGCGGGACTCTATTTCATCACTGTACTCGGCTATGGCTTTGGCCACTGCCATCTACTGTGGATGGGACATCTGAGTCGTTGCATCACGTGTGTTTCCACACGTGACCATCAAAGAGGGCTAGTGGCGCAATGGATAACGCGTCTGAGTACGGATCAGAAGATTCTAGGTTCAACTCCTGGCTAGCTCAAAAAATCCTAGTCTTTAATATTCTCCCAGTCACAACCATGGTAGTGTACATGTTTCTTCTTCTCTGTCATTTATTTATTTACTTGCTGTTTTCATTTGCCTCTGTGTACGCCCGGAAATGTACACTTCAAAGGTGCCGCAGGATAGGCCGTCTTCCGTAATGTTTCCAAAGCTGCCCCCGGCTCATGCTTATGTTTGTCTTTCATGGGACCTCTTTTATTCATTCTCTTCCTTCCTCATATCTCATTCGAGGCAAATGCCCTTACCTGACGACAGGGGCGGCACACCTCCGCACACCCTTCTTCCAACCTCACACCGTGTTCACTGACATAACTGCAGAGACCGAGCACATATCTAAAGCTGGGTACATGTGCCCTTTCAAGCTGTGATCGTATAGTGGTGAGTACTCTGCGTTGTGGCCGCAGCAACCCCGGTTCGAATCCGGGTCACAGCAACACTGTGGCAGCCAGAGTGCTTCGAAGATTTTTGGAAAAAGAAAGAAAAGGTGCCACGGCCACAACAAAATCCACTAGGGTGTTTGGATCACAATTTCACACCATTCACACTTCAATTGATTGGGGTGGGGAGGGGGCGTGCTACGGCCCGGACACTTAGCCGAGGACAATGCACTCTGCCAGTGGTAAGGAGCCGGCAAAATAAGGGAGACAATAATTCATTTAAAATGTTTCCTTTTCCCAGTTTTAGGCTTTGGTAGAAGAATACACAAGTCATGGAGCTGTCAACATGCATCCTCCTTCGATAGCTCAGTTGGTAGAGCGGAGGACTGTA
>NW_026906348.1:0-50000 GCF_033807715.1 Cololabis saira | reverse complement strand
TTTTATGAATTGGTAAATAACTGAAAACTGAAAAGACCCCCCCCCCTTTGTGTTATAAACATGTTATGAAAATATTATAAATTAGTAAATAACTGAAAAGACCCCCGCAATTGTGTTATAAACATGTTATGAAAATTTTATGAATTAGTAAATAACTGAAAATAACTGAAAAGACCCCCCCCCTTTGTGTTATAAACATGTTATGAAAATTTTATGAATTAGTAAATAACTGAAAATAACTGAAAAGACCCCCGCAATTGTGTTATAAACATGTTATGAAAATTTTATGAATTAGTAAATAACTGAAAATAACTGAAAAGACCCCCCCCCCTTTGTGTTATAAACATGTTGTGAAAATGTTATAAATTAGTAAATAACTGAAAATAACTGAAAAGACCCCCCCCCCCCTTTGTGTTATAAACATGTTATGAAAATATTATAAATTAGTAAATAACTGAAAAGACCCCCCCAATTGTGTTATAAACTTGTTATGAAAATTTTATGAATTAGTAAATAACTGAAAATAACTGAAAAGACCCCCCCCTTTGTGTTATAAACATGTTATGAAAATTTTATAAATAAGTAAACTGAAAATAACTGAAAAGACCCCCCCCCCCTTTGTGTTATAAACATGTTATGAACATTTTATGAATTAGTAAATAACTGAAAATAACTGAAAAGACCCCCCCCTTTGTGTTATAAACATGTTATGAAAATTTTATAAATTAGTAAATAACTGAAAATAACTGAAAAGACCCCCCCTTTGTGTTATAAACATGTTATGAAAATTTTATGAATTAGTAAATAACTGAAAATAACTGAAAAGACCCCCCCCCTTTGTGTTATAAACATGTTATGAAAATTTTATAAATTAGTAAATAACTGAAAATAACTGAAAAGACCCCCCCCCCTTTGTGTTATAAACATGTTATGAAAATTTTATGAATTAGTAAATAACTGAAAATAACTGAAAAGACCCCCCCTTTGTGTTATAAACATGTTATGAAAATATTATAAATTAGTAAATAACTGAAAAGACCCCCCCCTTTGTGTTATAAACATGTTATGAAAATTTTATAAATTAGTTCTGGGTATGGGTCTCTGTAAAGCGTCTAGAGACAACTCTGTTGTATTAGACGCTATATAAATAAAATTGAATTGAATTGAATTGAATAGTAAATAACTGAAAATAACTGAAAAGACCCACCCCTTTGTGTTATAAACATGTTATGGAAATTTTATGAATTAGTAAATAACTGAAAATAACTGAAAAGACCCCCCCTTTGTGTTATAAACATGTTATGAACATTTTATAAATTAGTAAATAACTGAAAATAACTGAAAAGGCCCCCCCTTTGTGTTATAAACATGTTATGAAAATTTTATGAATTAGTAAATAACTGAAAATAACTGAAAAGACCCCCCCTTTGTGTTATAAACATGTTATGAAAATATTATAAATTAGTAAATAACTGAAAAGACCCCCCCAATTGTGTTATAAACATGTTATGAAAATTTTATGATTTAGTAAATGACTGAAAATAACTGAAAAGACCCCCCCCCTTTGTGTTATAAACATGTTATGAAAATTTTATGAATTAGTAAATAACTGAAAAGACCCCCCCCTTTGTGTTATAAACATGTTATGAAAATTTTATGAATTAGTAAATAACTGAAAATAACTGAAAAGACCCCCCCATTTGTGTTACAAACATGTTATGAAAATTTTATAAATTAGTAAATAACTGAAAATAACTGAAAAGACCCCCCCCCCTTTGTGTTATAAACATGTTATGAAAATTTTATGAATTAGTAAATAACTGAAAATAATTGAAAAGACCCCCTCCTTTGTGTTATAAACATGTTATGAAAATTTTGTGAATTAGTAAATAACTGAAAATAACTGAAAAGACCCCCCCCTCTGTGTTATAAACATGTTATGAAAATATTATAAATTAGTAAATAACTGAAAAGACCCCCCCAATTGTGTTATAAACATGTTATGAAAATTTTATGAATTAGTAAATAACTGAAAATAACTGAAAAGACCCCCCCTTTGTGTTATAAACATGTTATGAAAATTTTATGAATTAGTAAATGACTGAAAATAACTGAAAAGACCCCCCCCCCCTTTGTGTTATAAACATGTTGTGAAAATATTATAAATTAGTAAATAACTGAAAAGACCCCCCCAATTGTGTTATAAACATGTTATGAAAATTTTATGAATTAGTAAATAACTGAAAAGACCCTCCCCTTTGTGTTATGAACATGTTGTGAAAATATTATAAATTAGTAAATAACTGAAAAGACCCTCCCCTTTGTGTTATGAACATGTTATGAAAATTTTATAAATTAGTAAATAACTGAAAATAACTGAAAAGACCCCCCCCTTTGTTTTATAAACATGTTATGAAAATTTTATAAATTAGTAAATAACTGAAAATAACTGAAAAGACCCCCCCCCTTTGTGTTATAAACATGTTATGAAAATTTTATGAATTAGTAAATAACTGAAAATAACTGAAAAGACCCCCCCCTTTGTGTTATAAACATGTTATGAAAATTTTATGAATTAGTAAATAACTGAAAATAACTGAAAAGACCCTCCCCTTTGTGTTATAAACATGTTATGAAAATTTTATAAATTAGTAAATAACTGAAAATAACTGAAAAGACCCCCCCTTTTGTGTTATAAACATGTTATGAAAATTTTATAAATTAGTAAATAACTGAAAATAACTGAAAAGACCCCCCCTTTGTGTTATAAACATGTTATGAAAATATTATAAATTAGTAAATAACTAAAAAGACCCCCCAATTGTGTTATAAACATGTTATGAAAATTTTATGAATTAGTAAATAACTGAAAACTGAAAAGACCCCCCCCTTTGTGTTATAAACATGTTGTGAAAATTTTATAAATTAGTAAATAACTGAAAATAACTGAAAAGACCCCACCCTTTGTGTTATAAACATGTTATGAAAAATTTTATAAATTAGTAAATAACTGAAAAGACCCTCCCCTTTGTGTTATGAACATGTTATGAAAATTTTATAAATTAGTAAATAACTGAAAATAACTGAAAAGACCCCCCCCCTTTGTTTTATAAACATGTTATGAAAATTTTATAAATTAGTAAATAACTGAAAATAACTGAAAAGACCCCCCCCCCTTTGTGTTATAAACATGTTATGAAAATTTTATGAATTAGTAAATAACTGAAAATAACTGAAAAGACCCCCCCCTTTGTGTTATAAACATGTTATGAAAATTTTATGAATTAGTAAATAACTGAAAATAACTGAAAAGACCCTCCCCTTTGTGTTATAAACATGTTATGAAAATTTTATAAATTAGTAAATAACTGAAAATAACTGAAAAGACCCCCCCTTTTGTGTTATAAACATGTTATGAAAATTTTATAAATTAGTAAATAACTGAAAATAACTGAAAAGACCCCCCCTTTGTGTTATAAACATGTTATGAAAATATTATAAATTAGTAAATAACTAAAAAGACCCCCCAATTGTGTTATAAACATGTTATGAAAATTTTATGAATTAGTAAATAACTGAAAACTGAAAAGACCCCCCCCTTTGTGTTATAAACATGTTGTGAAAATTTTATAAATTAGTAAATAACTGAAAATAACTGAAAAGACCCCACCCTTTGTGTTATAAACATGTTATGAAAAATTTTATAAATTAGTAAATAACTGAAAATAACTGAAAAGACCCCCCCCTTTGTGTTATAAACATGTTATGAAAATTTTATAAATTAGTAAATAACTGAAAATAACTGAAAAGACCCCCCCCTTGTGTTATAAACATGTTATGAAAATTTTATAAATTAGTAAATAACTTAAAATAACTGAAAAGACCCCCCCCCTTTGTGTTATAAACATGTTATGAAAATTTTATAAATTAGTAAATAACTGAAAATAACTGAAAAGACCCCCCCCTTTGTGTTATAAACATGTTATGAAAATTTTATAAATTAGTAAATAACTGAAAATAACTGAAAAGACCCCCCCCTTTGTGTTATAAACATGTTATGAAAATTTTATGAATTAGTAAATAACTGAAAATAACTGAAAAGACCCCCCCTTTGTGTTATAAACATGTTATGAAAATATTATAAATTAGTAAATAACTGAAAAGACCCCCCCAATTGTGTTATAAACATGTTATGAAAATTTTATGAATTAGTAAATAACTGAAAATAACTGAAAAGACCCCCCCCCTTTGTGTTATAAACATGTTATGAAAATTTTATGAATTAGTAAATAACTGAAAATAACTGAAAAGACCCCCCCTTTGTGTTATAAACATGTTATGAAAATTTTATAAATTAGTAAATAACTGAAAATAACTGAAAAGACTCCCCCCCCCTTTGTGTTATAAACATGTTATGAAAAATTTATAAATTAGTAAATAACTGAAAATAACTGAAAAGACCCCCCCTTTGTGTTATAAACATGTTGTGAAAAATTTATAAATTAGTAAATAACTGAAAATAACTGAAAAGACCCCCCCCCCTTTGTGTTATAAACATGTTATGAAAATTTTATAAATTAGTAAATAACTGAAAAGACCCCCCCCCCCTTTGTGTTATGAACATGTTATGAAAATTTTATGAATTAGTAAATAACTGAAAAGACCCCCCCTTTGTGTTATAAACATGTTATGAAAATTTTATAAATTAGTAAATAACTGAAAAGACCCCCCCCCTTTGTGTTATAAACATGTTATGAAAATATAATAAATTAGTAAATAACTGAAAAGACCCCCCCCCCCTTTGTGTTATAAACATGTTATGAAAATTTTATAAATTAGTAAATAACTGAAAATAACTGAAAAGACCCCCCCCCCTTTGTGTTATAAACATGTTGTGAAAATTTTATCAATTAGTAAATAACTGAAAATAACTGAAAAGACCCCCCCTTTGTGTTATAAACATGTTGTGAAAATTTTATAAATTAGTAAATAACTGAAAATAACTGAAAAGACCCCCCCCTTTGTGTTATAGACATGTTATGAAAATTTTATAAATTAGTAAATAACTGAAAATAACTGAAAAGACCCCCCCCCCCCTTTGTGTTATAAACATGTTTTGAAAAATTTATAAATTAGTAAATAACTGAAAATAACTGAAAAGACCCCCCCCTTTGTGTTATAAACATGTTGTGAAAAATTTATAAATTAGTCAATAACTGAAAATAACTGAAAAGACCCCCCCCCCCTTTGTGTTATAAACATGTTATGAAAATTTTATAAATTAGTAAATAACTGAAAATAACTGAAAAGACCCCCCCCCCTTGTGTTATAAACATGTTGTGAAAATTTTATAAATTAGTAAATAACTGAAAATAACTGAAAAGACCCCCCCTTTGTGTTATAAACATGTTATGAACATTTTATAAATTAGTAAATAACTGAAAATAACTGAAAAGACCCCCCCCTTGTGTTATAAACATGTTATGAAAATATAAATTAGTAAATAACTGAAAAGACCCCCCCCTTTGTGTTATAAACATGTTATGAAAATTTTATAAATTAGTAAATAACTGAAAATAACTGAAAAGACCCCCCCTTCGTGTTATAAACATGTTATGAAAATATAAATTAGTAAATAACTGAAAAGACCCCCCCCCCCTTTGTGTTATGAACATGTTATGAAAATGTTGTAAATTAGTAAATAACTGAAAATAACTGAAAAGACCCCCCCCTTTGTGTTATAAACATGTAATGAAAATTTTATAAATTAGTAAATAACTGAAAAGACCCCCCCCCCCTTTGTGTTATAAACATGTTATGAAAATTTTATAAATTAGTAAATAACTGAAAATAACTGAAAAGACCCCCCTCCCTTTGTGTTATAAACATGTTATGAAAATTTTATAAATGAGAAAATAACTGAAAAAAACTGAAAAGACCCCCCCCTTTGTGTTATAAACATGTTATGAAAATATTATAAATTAGTAAATAACTGAAAAGACCCCCCCCCCTTTGTGTTATAAACATGTTATGAAAATTTTATAAATTAGTAAATAACTGAAAACTGAAAAGACCCCCCTCCCTTTGTGTTATAAACATGTTATGAAAATTTTATAAATTAGTAAATAACTGAAAATAACTGAAAAGACCCCCCCCTTGTGTTATAAACATGTTATGAAAATTTTATAAATTAGTAAATAACTGAAAATAACTGAAAAGACCCCCCCCCTTTGTGTTATAAACATGTTATGGAAATTTTATGAATTAGTAAATAACTGAAAATAACTGAAAAGACCCCCCCCTTTGTGTTTTAAACATGTTATGAAAATTTTATAAATTAGTAAATAACTGAAAATAACTGAAAAGACCCCCCCTTTGTGTTATAAACATGTTATGAAAATTTTATGAATTAGTAAATAACTGAAAATAACTGAAAAGACCCCCCCCTTTGTGTTATAAACATGTTATGAAAATATTATAAATTAGTAAATAACTAAAAAGACCCCCCAATTGTGTTATAAACATGTTATGAAAATTTTATGAATTAGTAAATAACTGAAAACTGAAAAGACCCCCCCCCTTTGTGTTATAAACATGTTGTGAAAATTTTATAAATTAGTAAATAACTGAAAATAACTTAAAAGACCCCACCCTTTGTGTTATAAACATGTTATGAAAAATTTTATAAATTAGTAAATAACTGAAAATAACTGAAAAGACCCCCCCCTTTGTGTTATAAACATGTTATGAAAATTTTATAAATTAGTAAATAACTGAAAATAACTGAAAAGACCCCCCCCTTGTGTTATAAACATGTTATGAAAATTTTATGAATTAGTAAATAACTGAAAATAACTGAAAAGACCCCCCCCTTGTGTTATAAACATGTTATGAAAATATAAATTAGTAAATAACTGAAAAGACCCCCCCCTTTGTGTTATAAACATGTTTTGAAAAATTTATAAATTAGTAAATAACTGAAAATAACTGAAAAGACCCCCCCCCTTTGTGTTATAAACATGTTGTGAAAAATGTATAAATTAGTAAATAACTGAAAGACCCCCCCCTTTGTGTTATAAACATGTTATGAAAATTTTATAAATTAGTAAATAACTGAAAATAACTGAAAAGACCGACCCCCCCTTCGTGTTATAAACATGTTATGAAAATATTATAAATTAGTAAATAACTGAAAAGACCCCCCCCCCCCTTTGTGTTATGAACATGTTATGAAAATGTTGTAAATTAGTAAATAACTGAAAATAACTGAAAAGACCCCCCCCTTTGTGTTATAAACATGTAATGAAAATTTTATAAATTAGTAAATAACTGAAAAGACCCCCCCCCCCCCTTTGTGTTATAAACATGTTATGAAAATTTTATAAATTAGTAAATAACTGAAAATAACTGAAAAGACCCCCCTCCCTTTGTGTTATAAACATGTTATGAAAATTTTATAAATGAGAAAATAACTGAAAAAAACTGAAAAGACCCCCCCCTTTGTGTTATAAACATGTTATGAAAATATTATAAATTAGTAAATAACTGAAAAGACCCCCCCCCCCTTTGTGTTATAAACATGTTATGAAAATTTTATAAATTAGTAAATAACTGAAAATAACTGAAAAGACCCCCCTCCCTTTGTGTTATAAACATGTTATGAAAATTTTATAAATTAGTAAATAACTGAAAATAACTGAAAAGACCCCCCCCTTGTGTTATAAACATGTTATGAAAATTTTATAAATTAGTAAATAACTGAAAATAACTGAAAAGACCCCCCCCCTTTGTGTTATAAACATGTTATGGAAATTTTATGAATTAGTAAATAACTGAAAATAACTGAAAAGACCCCCCCCCTTTGTGTTATAAACATGTTATGAAAATTTTATAAATTAGTAAATAACTGAAAATAACTGAAAAGACCCCCCCTTTGTGTTATAAACATGTTATGAAAATATTATAAATTAGTAAATAACTGAAAATAACTGAAAAGACCCCCCCCCCCTTTGTGTTATAAACATGTTGTGAAAATTGTATAAATTAGTAAATAACTGAAAATAACTGAAAAGACCCCCCCCCCTTTGTGTTATAAACATGTTATGAAAATATTATAAATTAGTAAATAAATGAAAAGACCCCCCCTTTGTGTTATAAACATGTTATGAAAATTTTATAAATTAGTAAATAACTGAAAATAACTGAAAAGACCCCCCCCCCTTTGTGTTATAAACATGTTATGAAAATTTTATAAATTAGTAAATAAATGAAAAGACCCCCCCTTTGTGTTATAAACATGTTGTGAAAATTTTATAAATTAGTAAATAACTGAAAATAACTGAAAAGACCCCCCCCTTTGTGTTATAAACATGTTGTGAAAATTTTATAAATTAGTAAATAACTGAAAATAACTGAAAAGACCCCCCCCTTTGTGTTATAAACATGTTATGAAAATTTTATAAATTAGTAAATAACTGAAAATAACTGAAAAGACCCCCCCCTTTGTGTTATACACATGTTATGAAAATTTTATAAATTAGTAAATAACTGAAAATAACTGAAACCCCCCCCCCTTTGTGTTATAAACATGTTGTGAAAATTTTATAAATTAGTAAATAACTGAAAATAACTGAAAAGACCCCCCCCCCTTTGTGTTATAAACATGTTATGAAAATGTTATAAATTAGTAAATAACTGAAAATAACTGAAAAGACCCCCCCCCTTTGTGTTATAAACATGTTATGAAAATTTTATGAATTAGTAAATAACTGAAAATAACTGAAAAGACCCCCCCCCCTTTGTGTTATAAACATGTTATGAAAATTTTATAAATTAGTAAATAACTGAAAATAACTGAAAAGACCCCCCCCTTTGTGTTCTAAACATGTTATGAAAATTTTATGAATTAGTAAAAAACTGAAAACTGAAAAGACCCCCCCCTTTGTGTTATAAACATGTTATGAAAATTTTATAAATTAGTAAATAACTGAAAATAACTGAAAAGACCCCCCCCCCTTTGTGTTATAAACATGTTATGAAAATGTTATAAATTAGTAAATAACTGAAAATAACTGAAAAGACCCCCCCTTTGTGTTATAAACATGTTATGAAAATTTTATGAATTAGTAAATAACTGAAAATAACTGAAAAGACCCCCCCCTTTGTGTTCTAAACATGTTATGAAAATTGTATGAATTAGTAAAAAACTGAAAACTGAAAAGACCCCCCCCTTTGTGTTATAAACATGTTATGAAAATTTTATAAATTATTAAACTGAAAATAACTGAAAAGACCCCCCCCCCCTTTGTGTTATAAACATGTTATGAAAATGTTATAAATTAGTAAATAACTGAAAATAACTGAAAAGACCCCCCCCTTTGTGTTATAAACATGTTATGAAAATTTTATGAATTAGTAAATAACTGAAAATAACTGAAAAGACCCCCCCCTTTGTGTTATAAACATGTTGTGAAAATATTATAAATTAGTAAATAACTGAAAAGACCCCCCCAATTGTGTTATAAACATGTTATGAAAATTTTATAAATTAGTAAATAACTGAAAATAACTGAAAAGACCCCCCCTTTGTGTTATAAACATGTTATGAAAATTTTATGAATTAGTAAATAACTGAAAATAACTGAAAAGACCCCCCCCTTTGTGTTATAAACATGTTGTGAAAATATTATAAATTAGTAAATAACTGAAAAGACCCCCCCAATTGTGTTATAAACATGTTATGAAAATTTTATAAATTAGTAAATAACTGAAAATAACTGAAAAGACCCCCCCCTTTGTGTTATAAACATGTTGTGAAAATTTTATAAATTAGTAAATAACTGAAAATAACTGAAAAGACCCCCCCCCCGTTTGTGTTATAAACATGTTATGAAAATTTTATAAATTAGTAAATAACTGAAAATAACTGAAAAGACCCCCCCCCCTTTGTGTTATAAACATGTTATGAAAAATTTATGAATTAGTAAATAACTGAAAATAACTGAAAAGACCCCCCCCTTTGTGTTATAAACATGTTATGAAAATTTTATAAATTAGTAAATAACTGAAAATAACTGAAAAGACCCCCCCCCCTTTGTGTTATAAACATGTTATGAAAATTTTATAAATTAGTAAATAACTGAAAATAACTGAAAAGACCCCCCCCTTTGTGTTATAAACATGTTATGAAAATTTTATGAATTAGCAAATAACTGAAAATAACTGAAAAGACCCCCCCCTTTGTGTTCTAAACATGTTATGAAAATTGTATGAATTAGTAAAAAACTGAAAACTGAAAATACCCCCCCCTTTGTGTTATAAACATGTTATGAAAATTTTATGAATTAGCAAATAACTGAAAATAACTGAAAAGACCCCCCCCTTTGTGTTCTAAACATGTTATGAAAATTGTATGAATTAGTAAAAAACTGAAAACTGAAAAGACCCCCCCCTTTGTGTTATAAACATGTTATGAAAATTTTATAAATTATTAAACTGAAAATAACTGAAAAGACCCCCCCCCCTTTGTGTTATAAACATGTTATGAAAATGTTATAAATTAGTAAATAACTGAAAATAACTGAAAAGACCCCCCCCTTTGTGTTATAAACATGTTATGAAAATTTTATGAATTAGTAAATAACTGAAAATAACTGAAAAGACCCCCCCCTTTGTGTTATAAACATGTTGTGAAAATATTATAAATTAGTAAATAACTGAAAAGACCCCCCCAATTGTGTTATAAACATGTTATGAAAATTTTATAAATTAGTAAATAACTGAAAATAACTGAAAAGACCCCCCCTTTGTGTTATAAACATGTTATGAAAATTTTATGAATTAGTAAATAACTGAAAATAACTGAAAAGACCCCCCCCTTTGTGTTATAAACATGTTGTGAAAATATTATAAATTAGTAAATAACTGAAAAGACCCCCCCAATTGTGTTATAAACATGTTATGAAAATTTTATAAATTAGTAAATAACTGAAAATAACTGAAAAGACCCCCCCTTTGTGTTATAAACATGTTATGAAAATTTTATGAATTAGTAAAAAACTGAAAATAACTGAAAAGACCCCCCCTTTGTGTTATAAACATGTTATGAAAATTTTATAAATTAGTAAATAACTGAAAATAACTGAAAAGACCCCCCCTTTGTGTTATAAACATGTTATGAAAATTTTATGAATTAGTAAAAAACTGAAAATAACTGAAAAGACCCCCCCCCTTTGTGTTATAAACATGTTATGAAAATTTTATAAATTAGTAAATAACTGAAAATAACTGAAAAGACCCCCCCCCTTTGTGTTATAAACATGTTATGAAAATGTTATAAATTAGTAAATAACTGAAAATAACTGAAAAGACCCCCCCCTTTGTGTTATAAACATGTTATTAAAATTTTATGAATTAGTAAATAACTGAAAATAACTGAAAAGACCCCCCCCCTTTGTGTTATAAACATGTTATGAAAATTTTATGAATTAGTAAATAACTGAAAATAACTGAAAAGACCCCCCCCCTTTGTGTTATAAACATGTTGTGAAAATATTATAAATTAGTAAATAACTGAAAAGACCCCCCCAATTGTGTTATAAACATGTTATGAAAATTTTATAAATTAGTAAATAACTGAAAATAACTGAAAAGACCCCCCCCTTTGTGTTATAAACATGTTATGAAAATTTTATAAATTAGTAAATAACTGAAAATAACTGAAAAGACCCCCCCCTTTGTGTTATAAACATGTTATGAAAATTTTATGAATTAGTAAATAACTGAAAATAACTGAAAAGACCCCCCCCTTTGTGTTATAAACATGTTATGAAAATTTTATGAATTAGTAAAAAACTGAAAATAACTGAAAAGACCCCCCCTTTGTGTTATAAACATGTTATGAAAATTTTATAAATTAGTAAATAACTGAAAATAACTGAAAAGACCCCCCCCTTTGTGTTATAAACATGTTATGAAAATTTTATGAATTAGTAGAAAACTGAAAATAACTGAAAAGACCCCCCCCCTTTGTGTTATAAACATGTTATGACAATTTTATAAATTAGTAAATAACTGAAAATAACTGAAAAGACCCCCCCCCCTTGTGTTATAAACATGTTATGAAAATGTTATAAATTAGTAAATAACTGAAAATAACTGAAAAGACCCCCCCCTTTGTGTTATACACATGTTGTGAAAATTTTATAAATTAGTAAATAACTGAAAATAACTGAAAAGACCCCCCCCCCTTTGTGTTATAAACATGTTATGAAAATTTTATGAATTAGAAAATAACTTAAAATAACTGAAAAGACCCCCCCCCTTTGTGTTATAAACATGTTATGAAAATTTTATGAATTAGTAAATAACTGAAATTAACTGAAAAGACCCCCCCCTTTGTGTTATAAACATGTTGTGAAAATATTATAAATTAGTAAATAACTGAAAAGACCCCCCCCCTTTGTGTTATAAACATGTTATGAAAATTTTATGAATTAGTAAATAACTGAAAATAACTGAAAAGACCCCCCCCCTTTGTGTTATAAACATGTTATGAAAATGTTATGAATTAGTGAATAACTGAAAATAACTGAAAAGACCCCCCCTTTGTGTTATAAACATGTTATGAAAATATTATAAATTAGTAAATAACTGAAAAGACCCCCCCAATTGTGTTATAAACATGTTATGAAAATTTTATGAATTAGTAAATAACTGAAAATAACTGAAAAGACCCCCCCCCCTTTGTGTTATAAACATGTTATGAAAATTTTATGAATTAGTAAATAACTGAAAATAACTGAAAAGACCCCCCCTTTGTGTTATAAACATGTTGTGAAAATTTTATAAATTAGTAAAAAACTGAAAACTGAAAAGACCCCCCCCTTTGTGTTATAAACATGTTATGAAAATTTTATAAATTATTAAACTGAAAATAACTGAAAAGACCCCCCCCCCTTTGTGTTATAAACATGTTATGAAAATGTTATAAATTAGTAAATAACTGAAAATAACTGAAAAGACCCCCCCCTTTGTGTTATAAACATGTTATGAAAATTTTATGAATTAGTAAATAACTGAAAATAACTGAAAAGACCCCCCCCTTTGTGTTATAAACATGTTGTGAAAATATTATAAATTAGTAAATAACTGAAAAGACCCCCCCAATTGTGTTATAAACATGTTATGAAAATTTTATAAATTAGTAAATAACTGAAAATAACTGAAAAGACCCCCCCTTTGTGTTATAAACATGTTATGAAAATGTTATGAATTAGTAAATAACTGAAAATAACTGAAAAGACCCCCCCCTTTGTGTTATAAACATGTTATGAAAATATTATAAATTAGTAAATAACTGAAAAGACCCCCCCAATTGTGTTATAAACATGTTATGAAAATTTTATAAATTAGTAAATAACTGAAAATAACTGAAAAGACCCCCCCTTTGTGTTATAAACATGTTATGAAAATTTTATGAATTAGTAAAAAACTGAAAATAACTGAAAAGACCCCCCCTTTGTGTTATAAACATGTTATGAAAATTTTATAAATTAGTAAATAACTGAAAATAACTGAAAAGACCCCCCCTTTGTGTTATAAACATGTTATGAAAATTTTATGAATTAGTAAAAAACTGAAAATAACTGAAAAGACCCCCCCCCTTTGTGTTATAAACATGTTATGAAAATTTTATAAATTAGTAAATAACTGAAAATAACTGAAAAGACCCCCCCCCTTTGTGTTATAAACATGTTATGAAAATTTTATGAATTGGTAAATAACTGAAAATAACTGAAAAGACCCCCCCCTTTGTGTTATAAACATGTTGTGAAAATATTATAAATTAGTAAATAACTGAAAAGACCCCCCCAATTGTGTTATAAACATGTTATGAAAATTTTATAAATTAGTAAATAACTGAAAATAACTGAAAAGACCCCCCCTTTGTGTTATAAACATGTTATGAAAATGTTATAAATTAGTAAATAACTGAAAATAACTGAAAAGACCCCCCCCTTTGTGTTATAAACATGTTATTAAAATTTTATGAATTAGTAAATAACTGAAAATAACTGAAAAGACCCCCCCCCCTTTGTGTTATAAACATGTTATGAAAATTTTATGAATTAGTAAATAACTGAAAATAACTGAAAAGACCCCCCCCTTTGTGTTATAAACATGTTATGAAAATTTTATGAATTAGTAAAAAACTGAAAATAACTGAAAAGACCCCCCCTTTGTGTTATAAACATGTTATGAAAATTTTATAAATTATTAAATAACTGAAAATAACTGAAAAGACCCCCCCCTTTGTGTTATAAACATGTTATGAAAATTTTATGAATTAGTAGAAAACTGAAAATAACTGAAAAGACCCCCCCCCTTTGTGTTATAAACATGTTATGAAAATTTTATAAATTAGTAAATAACTGAAAATAACTGAAAAGACCCCCCCCCTTGTGTTATAAACATGTTATGAAAATGTTATAAATTAGTAAATAACTGAAAATAACTGAAAAGACCCCCCCCCCTTTGTGTTATAAACATGTTGTGAAAATTTTATAAATTAGTAAATAACTGAAAATAACTGAAAAGACCCCCCCCCCCTTTGTGTTATAAACATGTTATGAAAATTTTATGAATTAGTAAATAACTTAAAATAACTGAAAAGACCCCCCCCCTTTGTGTTATAAACATGTTATGAAAATTTTATGAATTAGTAAATAACTGAAAATAACTGAAAAGACCCCCCCCCTTTGTGTTATAAACATGTTGTGAAAATATTATAAATTAGTAAATAACTGAAAAGACCCCCCCAATTGTGTTATAAACATGTTATGAAAATTTTATAAATTAGTAAATAACTGAAAATAACTGAAAAGACCCCCCCCTTTGTGTTATAAACATGTTATGAAAATTTTATAAATTAGTAAATAACTGAAAATAACTGAAAAGACCCCCCCCCTTTGTGTTATAAACATGTTATGAAAAATTTATGAATTAGTAAATAACTGAAAATAACTGAAAAGACCCCCCCCCTTTGTGTTATAAACATGTTATGAAAATTTTATAAATTAGTAAATAACTGAAAATAACTGAAAAGACCCCCCCTTTGTGTTATAAACATGTTATGAAAATTTTATAAATTAGTAAATAACTGAAAATAACTGAAAAGACCCCCCCCTTTGTGTTATAAACATGTTATGAAAATTTTATGAATTAGCAAATAACTGAAAATAACTGAAAAGACCCCCCCCTTTGTGTTATAAACATGTTATGAAAATTTTATAAATTATTAAACTGAAAATAACTGAAAAGACCCCCCCCCCTTTGTGTTATAAACATGTTATGAAAATGTTATAAATTAGTAAATAACTGAAAATAACTGAAAAGACCCCCCCTTTGTGTTATAAACATGTTATGAAAATTTTATGAATTAGTAAATAACTGAAAATAACTGAAAAGACCCCCCCCTTTGTGTTATAAACATGTTGTGAAAATATTATAAATTAGTAAATAACTGAAAAGACCCCCCCAATTGTGTTATAAACATGTTATGAAAATTTTATAAATTAGTAAATAACTGAAAATAACTGAAAAGACCCCCCCTTTGTGTTATAAACATGTTATGAAAATTTTATGAATTAGTAAATAACTGAAAATAACTGAAAAGACCCCCCCCTTTGTGTTATAAACATGTTATGAAAATATTATAAATTAGTAAATAACTGAAAAGACCCCCCCAATTGTGTTATAAACATGTTATGAAAATTTTATAAATTAGTAAATAACTGAAAATAACTGAAAAGACCCCCCCTTTGTGTTATAAACATGTTATGAAAATTTTATGAATTAGTAAAAAACTGAAAATAACTGAAAAGACCCCCCCTTTGTGTTATAAACATGTTATGAAAATTTTATAAATTAGTAAATAACTGAAAATAACTGAAAAGACCCCCCCTTTGTGTTATAAACATGTTATGAAAATTTTATAAATTAGTAAATAACTGAAAATAACTGAAAAGACCCCCCCCTTTGTGTTATAAACATGGTATGAAAATTTTATGAATTAGTAAATAACTGAAAATAACTGAAAAGACCCCCCCCCCTTTCTGTTATAAACATGTTATGAAAATTTTATAAATTAGTAAATAACTGAAAATAACTGAAAAGACCCCCCCCCCCTTTGTGTTATAAACATGTTATGAAAATTTTATGAATTAGTAAATAACTGAAAATAACTGAAAAGACCCCCCCCTTTGTGTTATAAACATGTTATGAAAATTTTATGAATTAGCAAATAACTGAAAATAACTGAAAAGACCCCCCCCTTTGTGTTCTAAACATGTTATGAAAATTTTATGAATTAGTAAATAACTGAAAATAACTGAAAAGACCCCCCCTTTGTGTTATAAACATGTTATGAAAATATTATAAATTAGTAAATAACTGAAAAGACCCCCCCAATTGTGTTATAAACATGTTATGAAAATTTTATAAATTAGTAAATAACTGAAAATAACTGAAAAGACCCCCCCCTTTGTGTTATAAACATGTTATGAAAATTTTATAAATTAGTAAATAACTGAAAATACTAATTATTTTCAGTTATTTACTAATTTATAATATTTTTATAACATGTTTATAACACAAAGGGGGGGGGGGGTCTTTTCAGTTATTTTCAGTTATTTACTAATTTATAAAATTTCCACAACATGTTTATAACACAAAGGGGGGGGTCTTTTATGAATTAGTAAATAACTGAAAATAACTGAAAAGACCCCCCCCTTTGTGTTATAAACATGTTATGAAAATTTTATGAATTAGTAAATAACTGAAAAGACCCCCCCCCCCCCTTGTGTTATAAACATGTTATGAAAATATTATAAATTAGTAAATAACTGAAAAGACCCCCCCCTTTGTGTTATAAACATGTTGTGGAAATTTTATAAATTAGTAAATAACTGAAAATAACTGAAAAGACCCCCCCCCCCTTTGTGTTATAAACATGTTATAAAAATATTATAAATTAGTAAATAACTGAAAATAACTGAAAAGACCCCCCCCCTTTGTGTTATAAACATGTTATGAAAATTTTATAAATTAGTAAATAACTGAAAATAACTGAAAAGACCCCCCCCCCTTTGTGTTATAAACATGTTATGAAAAATTTATGAATTAGTAAATAACTGAAAAGACCCCCCCCCTTTGTGTTATAAACATGTTATGAAAATTTTATAAATTAGTAAATAACTGAAAATAACTGAAAAGACCCCCCCTTTGTGTTATAAACATGTTATGAAAATTTTATAAATTAGTAAATAACTGAAAATAACTGAAAAGACCCCCCCCTTTGTGTTATAAACATGTTATGAAAATTTTATGAATTAGCAAATAACTGAAAATAACTGAAAAGACCCCCCCCTTTGTGTTCTAAACATGTTATGAAAATTTTATGAATTAGTAAAAAACTGAAAACTGAAAAGACCCCCCCCTTTGTGTTATAAACATGTTATGAAAATTTTATAAATTATTAAACTGAAAATAACTGAAAAGACCCCCCCCTTTGTGTTATAAACATGTTATGAAAATTTTATGAATTAGTAAATAACTGAAAATAACTGAAAAGACCCCCCCTTTGTGTTATAAACATGTTATGAAAATTTTATGAATTAGTAAATAACTGAAAATAACTGAAAAGACCCCCCCCCTTTGTGTTATAAACATGTTGTGAAAATATTATAAATTAGTAAATAACTGAAAAGACCCCCCCAATTGTGTTATAAACATGTTATGAAAATTTTATAAATTAGTAAATAACTGAAAATAACTGAAAAGACCCCCCCTTTGTGTTATAAACATGTTATGAAAATTTTATGAATTAGTAAAAAACTGAAAATAACTGAAAAGACCCCCCCTTTGTGTTATAAACATGTTATGAAAATTTTATAAATTAGTAAATAACTGAAAATAACTGAAAAGACCCCCCCCTTTGTGTTATAAACATGTTATGAAAATTTTATAAATTAGTAAATAACTGAAAATAACTGAAAAGACCCCCCCCTTTGTGTTATAAACATGTTATGAAAATTTTATGAATTAGTAAATAACTGAAAATAACTGAAAAGACCCCCCCCCTTTCTGTTATAAACATGTTATGAAAATTTTATAAATTAGTAAATAACTGAAAATAACTGAAAAGACCCCCCCCCCTTTGTGTTATAAACATGTTATGAAAATTTTATGAATTAGTAAATAACTGAAAATAACTGAAAAGACCCCCCCCCTTTGTGTTATAAACATGTTATGAAAATATTATAAATTACTAAATAACTGAAAAGACCCCCCCAATTGTGTTATAAACATGTTATGAAAATTTTATAAATTAGTAAATAACTGAAAATAACTGAAAAGACCCCCCCCTTTGTGTTATAAACATGTTATGAAAATTTTATGAATTAGTAAATAACTGAAAATAACTGAAAAGACCCCCCCCCCCTTTGTGTTATAAACATGTTATGAAAATTTTATGAATTAGTAAATAACTGAAAAGACCCCCCCAATTGTGTTATAAACATGTTATGAAAATTTTATGAATTAGTAAATAACTGAAAATAACTGAAAAGACCCCCCCCTTTGTGTTATAAACATGTTATGAAAATTTTATAAATTAGTAAATAACTGAAAATAACTGAAAAGACCCCCCCTTTGTGTTATAAACATGTTATGAAAATTTTATAAATTAGTAAATAACTGAAAATAACTGAAAAGACCCCCCCTTTGTGTTATAAACATGTTATGAAAATTTTATGAATTAGTAAATAACTGAAAATAACTGAAAAGACCCCCCCCTTTGTGTTATAAACATGTTATGAAAATTTTATAAATTAGTAAATAACTGAAAATAACTGAAAAGACCCCCCCTTTGTGTTATAAACATGTTGTGAAAATATTATAAATTAGTAAATAACTGAAAAGACCCCCCCAATTGTGTTATAAACATGTTATGAAAATTTTATGAATTAGTAAATAACTGAAAATAACTGAAAAGACCCCCCCCATTTGTGTCATAAACATGTTATGAAAATTTTATGAATTAGTAAATAACTGAAAATAACTGAAAAGACCCCCCCCCTTTGTGTTATAAACATGTTATGAAAATTTTATAAATTAGTAAATAACTGAAAATAACTGAAAAGACCCCCCCCCTTTGTGTTATAAACATGTTATGAAAATTTTATAAATTAGTAAATAACTGAAAATAACTGAAAAGACCCCCCCCTTTGTGTTATAAACATGTTATGAAAATTTTATGAATTAGTAAATAACTGAAAATAACTGAAAAGCCCCCCCCCCCTTTGTGTTATAAACATGTTATGAAAATTTTATGAATTAGTAAATAACTGAAAATAACTGAAAAGACCCCCCCCTTTGTGTTATAAACATGTTATGAAAATTTTATGAATTAGTAAATAACTGAAAAGACCCCCCCCCTTTGTGTTATAAACATGTTATGAAAATATTATAAATTAGTAAATAACTGAAAAGACCCCCCCCTTTGTGTTATAAACATGTTGTGGAAATTTTATAAATTAGTAAATAACTGAAAATAACTGAAAAGACCCCCCCCCCCTTTGTGTTATAAACATGTTATGCAAATTTTATAAATTAGTAAATAACTGAAAATAACTGAAAAGACCCCCCTCCCCCTTTGTGTTATAAACATGTTATAAAAATATTATAAATTAGTAAATAACTGAAAAGACCCCCCCTTTGTGTTATAAACATGTTGTGAAAATTTTATAAATTAGTAAATAACTGAAAAAAAAACAGAAAAGACCCCCCCCCCCCTTTGTGTTATAAACATGTTATGAAATTTTATAAATTATTAAATAACTGAAAATAACTGAAAAGACCCCCCCTTTGTGTTATAAACATGTTATGAAAATTTTATAAATTAGTAAATAACTGAAAATAACTGAAAAGACCCCCCCCTTTGTGTTATAAACATGTTATGAAAATGTTATGAATTAGTAAATAACTGAAAATAACTGAAAAGCCCCCCCCCCCTTTGTGTTATAAACATGTTATGAAAATTTTATGAATTAGTAAATAACTGAAAATAACTGAAAAGACCCCCCCCTTTGTGTTATAAACATGTTATGAAAATTTTATGAATTAGTAAATAACTGAAAAGACCCCCCCCCTTTGTGTTATAAACATGTTATGAAAATATTATAAATTAGTAAATAACTGAAAAGACCCCCCCCTTTGTGTTATAAACATGTTGTGGAAATTTTATAAATTAGTAAATAACTGAAAATAACTGAAAAGACCCCCCCCCCTTTGTGTTATAAACATGTTATAAAAATATTATAAATTAGTAAATAACTGAAAATAACTGAAAAGACCCCCCCCCCTTTGTGTTATAAACATGTTATAAAAATATTATAAATTAGTAAATAACTGAAAAGACCCCCCCTTTGTGTTATAAACATGTTGTGAAAATTTTATAAATTAGTAAATAACTGAAAAAAAACAGAAAAGACCCCCCCCCCTTTGTGTTATAAACATGTTATGAAAATTTTATAAATTAGTAAATAACTGAAAATAACTGAAAAGACCCCCCCTTTGTGTTATAAACATGTTATGAAAATTTTATAAATTAGTAAATAACTGAAAATAACTGAAAAGACCCCCCCCTTTGTGTTATAAACATGTTATGAAAATGTTATGAATTAGTAAATAACTGAAAATAACTGAAAAGCCCCCCCCCCTTTGTGTTATAAACATGTTATGAAAATTTTATGAATTAGTAAATAACTGAAAATAACTGAAAAGACCCCCCCCTTTGTGTTATAAACATGTTATGAAAATTTTATGAATTAATAAATAACTGAAAAGACCCCCCCCCTTTGTGTTATAAACATGTTATGAAAATATTATAAATTAGTAAATAACTGAAAAGACCCCCCCCTTTGTGTTATAAACATGTTGTGGAAATTTTATAAATTAGTAAATAACTGAAAATAACTGAAAAGACCCCCCCCCCTTTGTGTTATAAACATGTTATAAAAATATTATAAATTAGTAAATAACTGAAAGTAACTGAAAAGACCCCCCCCCCCCTTTGTGTTATAAACATGTTATGCAAATTTTATAAATTAGTAAATAACTGAAAATAACTGAAAAGACCCCCCTCCCCCTTTGTGTTATAAACATGTTATAAAAATATTATAAATTAGTAAATAACTGAAAAGACCCCCCCTTTGTGTTATAAACATGTTGTGAAAATTTTATAAATTAGTAAATAACTGAAAAAAAAACAGAAAAGACCCCCCCCCCCTTTGTGTTATAAACATGTTATGAAATTTTATAAATTATTAAATAACTGAAAATAACTGAAAAGACCCCCCCTTTGTGTTATAAACATGTTATGAAAATTTTATAAATTAGTAAATAACTGAAAATAACTGAAAAGACCCCCCCCTTTGTGTTATAAACATGTTATGAAAATGTTATGAATTAGTAAATAACTGAAAATAACTGAAAAGCCCCCCCCCCCTTTGTGTTATAAACATGTTATGAAAATTTTATGAATTAGTAAATAACTGAAAATAACTGAAAAGACCCCCCCTTTGTGTTATAAACATGTTATGAAAATTTTATAAATTAGTAAATAACTGAAAATAACTGAAAAGACCCCCCCCTTTGTGTTATAAACATGTTGTGAAAATTTTATAAATTAGTAAATAACTGAAAATAACTGAAAAGACCCCCCCTTTGTGTTATAAACATGTTGTGAAAATTTTATAAATTAGTAAATAACTGAAAAAAAACAGAAAAGACCCCCCCCCCTTTGTGTTATAAACATGTTATGAAAATTTTATAAATTAGTAAATAACTGAAAATAACTGAAAAGACCCCCCCTTTGTGTTATAAACATGTTATGAAAATTTTATAAATTAGTAAATAACTGAAAATAACTGAAAAGACCCCCCCCTTTGTGTTATAAACATGTTATGAAAATGTTATGAATTAGTAAATAACTGAAAATAACTGAAAAGCCCCCCCCCCCTTTGTGTTATAAACATGTTATGAAAATTTTATGAATTAGTAAATAACTGAAAATAACTGAAAAGACCCCCCCCTTTGTGTTATAAACATGTTATGAAAATTTTATGAATTAGTAAATAACTGAAAAGACCCCCCCCCCTTTGTGTTATAAACATGTTATGAAAATATTATAAATTAGTAAATAACTGAAAAGACCCCCCCTTTGTGTTATAAACATGTTGTGGAAATTTTATGAATTAGTAAATAACTGAAAAGACCCCCCCCCCTTTGTGTTATAAACATGTTATGAAAATATTATAAATTAGTAAATAACTGAAAAGACCCCCCCTTTGTGTTATAAACATGTTGTGGAAATTTTATAAATTAGTAAATAACTGAAAATAACTGAAAAGACCCCCCCCCCTTTGTGTTATAAACATGTTATAAAAATATTATAAATTAGTAAATAACTGAAAATAACTGAAAAGACCCCCCCCCCCCCTTTGTGTTATAAACATGTTATAAAAATATTATAAATTAGTAAATAACTGAAAAGACCCCCCCTTTGTGTTATAAACATGTTGTGAAAATTTTATAAATTAGTAAATAACTGAAAAAAAACAGAAAAGACCCCCCCCCCCTTTGTGTTATAAACATGTTATGAAAATTTTATAAATTAGTAAATAACTGAAAATAACTGAAAAGACCCCCCATTTGTGTTATAAACATGTTATGAAAATTTTATAAATTAGTAAATAACTGAAAATAACTGAAAAGACCCCCCCCCTTTGTGTTATAAACATGTTATGAAAATGTTATGAATTAGTAAATAACTGAAAATAACTGAAAAGCCCCCCCCCCTTTGTGTTATAAACATGTTATGAAAATTTTATGAATTAGTAAATAACTGAAAAGACCCCCCCCCTTTGTGTTATAAACATGTTATGAAAATATTATAAATTAGTAAATAACTGAAATAACCCCCCCCTTTGTGTTATAAACATGTTGTGGAAATTTTATAAATTAGTAAATAACTGAAAATAACTGAAAAGACCCCCCCCCTTTGTGTTATAAACATGTTATAAAAATATTATAAATTAGTAAATAACTGAAAGTAACTGAAAAGACCCCCCCCCCTTTGTGTTATAAACATGTTATGCAAATTTTATAAATTAGTAAATAACTGAAAATAACTGAAAAGACCCCCCTCCCCCTTTGTGTTATAAACATGTTATAAAAATATTATAAATTAGTAAATAACTGAAAAGACCCCCCCTTTGTGTTATAAACATGTTGTGAAAATTTTATAAATTAGTAAATAACTGAAAAAAAAACAGAAAAGACCCCCCCCCCCTTTGTGTTATAAACATGTTATGAAAATTTTATAAATTAGTAAATAACTGAAAATAACTGAAAAGACCCCCCCTTTGTGTTATAAACATGTTATGAATCTTTTATAAATTAGTAAATAACTGAAAATAACTGAAAAGACCCCCCCCCCCTTTGTGTTATAAACATGTTATGCAAATTTTATAAATTAGTAAATAACTGAAAATAACTGAAAAGACCCCCCTCCCCCTTTGTGTTATAAACATGTTATAAAAATATTATAAATTAGTAAATAACTGAAAAGACCCCCCCTTTGTGTTATAAACATGTTGTGAAAATTTTATAAATTAGTAAATAACTGAAAAAAAACAGAAAAGACCCCCCCCCCCTTTGTGTTATAAACATGTTATGAAAATTTTATAAATTAGTAAATAACTGAAAATAACTGAAAAGACCCCCCCTTTGTGTTATAAACATGTTATGAATCTTTTATAAATTAGTAAATAACTGAAAATAACTGAAAAGACCCCCCCCTTTGTGTTATAAACATGTTATGAATACTTTATAAATTAGTACATAACCGAAAATAACTGAAAAGACACCCCCTTTGTGTTATAAACATGTTATGAAAATTTTATAAATGAGTAAATAACTGAAAATAACTGAAAAGACCCCCCCCTTTGTGTTATAAACATGTTATAAAAATATTATAAATTAGTAAATAACTGAAAAGACCCCCCCTTTGTGTTATAAACATGTTATAAAAATATTATAAATTAGTAAATAACTGAAAATAACTGAACAGACCCCCCCTTGTGTTATAAACATGTTATGAAAATTTTATAAATTAGTAAATAACTGAAAATAACTGAAAAGACCTCCCTCCCCCTTTGTGTTATAAACATGTTATAAAAATATTATAAATTAGTAAATAACTGAAAAGACCCCCCCCCTTTGTGTTATAAACATGTTGTGAAAATGTTATAAATTAGTAAATAACTGAAAAAAACAGAAAGACCCCCCCCCCCTTTGTGTTATAAACATGTTATGAAAATTTTATAAATTAGTAAATAACTGAAAATAACTGAAAAGACCCCCCTCCCCCTTTGTGTTATAAACATGTTATAAAAATATTATAAATTAGTAAATAACTGAAAAGACCCCCCCCTTTGTGTTATAAACATGTTGTGAAAATGTTATAAATTAGTAAATAACTGAAAAAAACAGAAAAGACCCCCCCCCCCTTTGTGTTATAAACATGTTATGAAAATTTTATAAATTAGTAAATAACTGAAAATAACTGAAAAGACCCCCCCTTTGTGTTATAAACATGTTATGAAAATTTTATAAATTAGTAAATAACTGAAAATAACTGAAAAGACCCCCCCCCCCTTTGTGTTATAAACATGTTGTGAACATTTTATAAATTAGTAAATAATTGAAAATAAATAAAAGACCCCCCCCCCTTTGTGTTATAAACATGTTATGAAAATTTTATAAATTAGTAAATAACTGAAAATAACTGAAAAGACCCCCCCCCCCTTTGTGTTATAAACATGTTGTGAACATTTTATAAATTAGTAAATAATTGAAAATAACTGAAAAGACCCCCCCCCCCCTTTGTGTTATAAACATGTTATGAAAATTTTATAAATTAGTAAATAACTGAAAATAACTGAAAAGACCCCCCTCTTTGTGTTATAAACATGTTGTGAAAATGTTATAAATTAGTAAATAACTGAAAATAACTGAAAAGACCCCCCCCCTTTGTTTTATAAACATGTTATGAAAATTTTATAAATGAGTAAATAACTGAAAAAAACTGAAAAGACCCCCCCCTTTGTGTTATAAACATGTTATGAAAATATTATAAATTAGTAAATAACTGAAAAGACCCCCCCCCCTTTGTGTTATAAACATGTTATGAAAATTTTATAAATTAGTAAATAACTGAAAATAACTCAAAAGACCCCCCCCTTTGTGTTATAAACATGTTATGAAAATTTTATAAATTAGTAAATAACTGAAAATAAATGAAAAAACCCCCCCCTTTGTGTTATAAACATGTTGTGAAAATTTTATAAATTAGTAAATAACTGAAAATAACTGAAAAGACCCCCCCCTTTGTGTTATAAACATTTTATGAAAATTTTATAAATTAGTAAATAACTGAAAATAACTGAAAAGACCACCCTTCTTTGTGTTATAAACATGTTATGAAAATATTATAAATTAGTAAATAACTGAAAAGACCCCCCTTTGTGTTATAAACATGTTATGAAAATTTTATAAATTAGTAAATAACTGAAAATACTGAAAAGACCCCCCCCCTTTGTGTTATAAACATGTTATGAAAATTTTATAAATGAGAAAATAACTGAAAAAAACTGAAAAGACCCCCCCCTTTGTGTTATAAACATGTTATGAAAATATTATAAATTAGTAAATAACTGAAAAGACCCCCCCCTTTGTGTTATAAACATGTTATGACATTTTTTAAATTAGTAAATAACTGAAAAGACCCCCCCTTTGTGTTATAAACATGTTATGAAAATTTTATAAATAGTAAATAACTGAAAATAACTGAAAAGACCCCCCCCCCTTTGTGTTATAAACATGTTATGAAAATTTTATAAATAGTAAATAACTGAAAATAAATGAAAAGACCCCCCCCCCTTTGTGTTATAAACATGTTGTGAAAATTTTATAAATTAGTAAATAACTGAAAATAACTGAAAAGACCCCCCTCTTTGTGTTATAAACATGTTGTGAAAATGTTATAAATTAGTAAATAACTGAAAATAACTGAAAAGACCCCCCCCTTTATGTTATAAACATGTTATGAAAATTTTATAAATGAGTAAATAACTGAAAAAAACTGAAAAGACCCCCCCCCTTGTGTTATAAACATGTTATGAAAATATTATAAATTAGTAAATAACTGAAAAGACCCCCCCCCCTTTGTGTTATAAACATGTTATGACATTTTTTTAAATTAGTAAATAACTGAAAATAACTGAAAAGACCCCCCACCCTTTGTGTTATAAACATGTTATGAAAATTTTATAAATTAGTAAATAACTGAAAATAACTGAAAAGACCCCCCCCCTTTGTGTTATAAAACATTTTATGAAAATTTTATAAATTAGTAAATAACTGAAAATAACTGAAAAGACCACCCAACTTTGTGTTATAAACATGTTATGAAAATTTGATAAATTAGTAAATAACTGAAAAAAACTGAAAAGACCCCCCCCTTTGTGTTATAAACATGTTATGAAAATTTTATAAATTAGTAAATAACTGAAAATAACTGAAAAGACCCCCCCTTTGTGTTATGAACATGTTATGAAAATTTTATAAATTAGTATATAACTGAAAATAACTGAAAAGACCCCCCCTTTGTGTTATAAACATGTTATGAAAATTTTATAAATTAGTAAATAACTGAAAATAACTGAAAAGACCCCCCCCCCCCCTTCGTGTTATAAACATGTTATGAAAATATTATAAATTAGTAAATAACTGAAAAGACCCCCCCCCCCCCTTTGTGTTATAAACATGTTATGAAAATGTTGTAAATTAGTAAATAACTGAAAATAACTGAAAAGACCCCCCCTTTGTGTTATAAGCATGTTATGAAAATTTTATAAATTAGTAAATAACTGAAAAGACCCCCCCTTTGTGTTATAAACATGTTATGAAAATTTTATAAATTAGTAAATAACTGAAAATAACTGAAAAGACCCCCCCTTTGTGTTATAAACATGTTATGAAAATTTTATAAATTAGTAAATAACTGAAAATAACTGAAAAGACCCCCCCCCCATTTGTGTTATACATATGTTATGAAAATTTTATAAATTAGTAAATAACTGAAAATAACTGAAAAGACCCCCCCCTTTGTGTTATAAACATGTTGTGAAAATATTATAAATTAGTAAATAACTGAAAAAAACTGAAAAGACCCCCCCCTTTGTGTTATAAACATGTTATGAAAATATTATAAATTAGTAAATAACTGAAAAGACCCCCCCCTTTGTGTTATAAACATGTTATGACATTTTTTTAAATTAGTAAATAACTGAAAAGACCCCCCCTTTGTGTTATAAACATGTTATGAAAATTTTATAAATTAGTAAATAACTGAAAATAACTGAAAAGACCCCCCCCCTTTGTGTTATAAACATGTCATGAAAATATTATAAATTAGTAAATAACTGAAAAGACCCCCCCCCCTTTGTGTTATAAACATGTTATGAAAATTTTATAAATTAGTAAATAACTGAAAATAACTGAAAAGACCCCCCCCCCTTTGTGTTATAAACATGTTATGAAAATTTTATAAATTAGTAAATAACTGAAAAGACCCCCCCTTTGTGTTATAAACATGTTATGAAAATTTTATAAATTAGTAAATAACTGAAAATAACTGAAAAGACCCCCCCCCTTTGTGTTATAAACATGTTATGAAAATTTTATAAATGAGAAAATAACTGAAAAAAACTGAAAAGACCACCCTTCTTTGTGTTATAAACATGTTATGAAAATATTATAAATTAGTAAATAACTGAAAAGACCCCCCCTTTGTGTTATAAACATGTTATGAAAATTTTATAAATTAGTAAATAACTGAAAATAACTGAAAAGACCACCCTTCTTTGTGTTATAAACATGTTATGAAAATATTATAAATTAGTAAATAACTGAAAAGACCCCCCCTTTGTGTTATAAACATGTTATGAAAATTTTATAAATTAGTAAATAACTGAAAATAACTGAAAAGACCCCCCCCCCTTTGTGTTATAAACATGTTATGAAAATTTTATAAATGAGAAAATAACTGAAAAAAACTGAAAAGACCCCCCCCTTTGTGTTATAAACATGTTATGAAAATATTATAAATTAGTAAATAACTGAAAAGACCCCCCCCCCTTTGTGTTATAAACATGTTATGACATTTTTTTAAATTAGTAAATAACTGAAAAGACCCCCCCTTTGTGTTATAAACATGTTATGAAAATTTTATAAATTAGTAAATAACTGAAAATAACTGAAAAGACCCCCCCCCCTTTGTGTTATAAACATGTTATGAAAATTATAAATTAGTAAATAACTGAAAATAAATGAAAAGACCCCCCCCCCCTTTGTGTTATAAACATGTTGTGAAAATTTTATAAATGAGTAAATAACTGAAAAAAACTGAAAAGACCCCCCCCTTTGTGTTATAAACATGTTATGAAAATATTATAAATTAGTAAATAACTGAAAAGACCCCCCCCCCTTTGTGTTATAAACATGTTATGACATTTTTTTAAATTAGTAAATAACTGAAAAGACCCCCCCTTTGTGTTATAAACATGTTGTGAAAATGTTATAAATTAGTAAATAACTGAAAATAACTGAAAAGACCCCCCCCCTTTGTGTTATAAACATGTTATGAAAATTTTATAAATGAGTAAATAACTGAAAAAAACTGAAAAGACCCCCCCCTTTGTGTTATAAACATGTTATGAAAATATTATAAATTAGTAAATAACTGAAAAGACCCCCCCCCCCTTTGTGTTATAAACATGTTATGACATTTTTTTAAATTAGTAAACTGAAAATAACTGAAAAGACCCCCCACCCTTTGTGTTATAAACATGTTATGAAAATTTTATAAATTAGTAAATGACTGAAAATAACTGAAAAGACCCCCCCCTTTGTGTTATAAACATTTTATGAAAATTTTATAAATTAGTAAATAACTGAAAATAACTGAAAAGACCACCCAACTTTGTGTTATAAACATGTTATGAAAATTTGATAAATTAGTAAATAACTGAAAAAAACTGAAAAGACCCCCCCTTTGTGTTATAAACATGTTATGAAAATTTTATAAATTAGTAAATAACTGAAAATAACTGAAAAGACCCCCCCTTTGTGTTATGAACATGTTATGAAAATTTTATAAATTAGTAAATAACTGAAAATAACTGAAAAGACCCCCCCTTTGTGTTATAAACATGTTATGAAAATTTTATAAATTAGTAAATAACTGAAAATAACTGAAAAGACCCCCCCCCTTTGTGTTATAAACATGTTATGAAAATTTTATAAATGAGTAAATAACTGAAAAAAACTGAAAAGACCCCCCCCTTTGTGTTATAAACATGTTATGAAAATATTATAAATTAGTAAATAACTGAAAAGACCCCCCCCCTTTGTGTTATAAACATGTTATGACATTTTTTTAAATTAGTAAACTGAAAATAACTGAAAAGACCCCCCACCCTTTGTGTTATAAACATGTTATGAAAATTTTATAAATTAGTAAATGACTGAAAATAACTGAAAAGACCCCCCCTTTGTGTTATAAACATTTTATGAAAATTTTATAAATTAGTAAATAACTGAAAATAACTGAAAAGACCACCCAACTTTGTGTTATAAACATGTTATGAAAATTTGATAAATTAGTAAATAACTGAAAAAAACTGAAAAGACCCCCCCTTTGTGTTATAAACATGTTATGACAATTTGATAAATTAGTAAATAACTGAAAAAAACTGAAAAGACCCCCCCTTTGTGTTATAAACATGTTATGAAAATTTTATAAATTAGTAAATAACTGAAAATAACTGAAAAGACCCCCCCTTTGTGTTATGAACATGTTATGAAAATTTTATAAATTAGTAAATAACTGAAAATAACTGAAAAGACCCCCCCTTTGTGTTATAAACATGTTATGAAAATTTTATAAATTAGTAAATAACTGAAAATAACTGAAAAGACCCCCCCCCTTTGTGTTATAAACATGTTATGAAAATTTTATAAATGAGTAAATAACTGAAAAAAACTGAAAAGACCCCCCCCTTTGTGTTATAAACATGTTATGAAAATATTATAAATTAGTAAATAACTGAAAAGACCCCCCCCCCCCTTTGTGTTATAAACATGTTATGACATTTTTTTAAATTAGTAAATAACTGAAAATAACTGAAAAGACCCCCCACCCTTTGTGTTATAAACATGTTATGAAAATTTTATAAATTAGTAAATGACTGAAAATAACTGAAAAGACCCCCCCTTTGTGTTATAAACATTTTATGAAAATTTTATAAATTAGTAAATAACTGAAAATAACTGAAAAGACCACCCAACTTTGTGTTATAAACATGTTATGAAAATTTTATAAATTAGTAAATAACTGAAAAAAACTGAAAAGACCCCCCCTTTGTGTTATAAACATGTTATGAAAATTTTATAAATTAGTAAATAACTGAAAATAACTGAAAAGACCCCCCCTTTGTGTTATGAACATGTTATGAAAATTTTATAAATTAGTAAATAACTGAAAATAACTGAAAAGACCCCCCCTTTGTGTTATAAACATGTTATGAAAATTTTATAAATTAGTAAATAACTGAAAATAACTGAAAAGACCCCCCCCCTTCGTGTTATAAACATGTTATGAAAATATTATAAATTAGTAAATAACTGAAAAGACCCCCCCCCCCCTTTGTGTTATAAACATGTTATGAAAATGTTGTAAATTAGTAAATAACTGAAAATAACTGAAAAGACCCCCCCTTTGTGTTATAAACATGTTATGAAAATGTTATGAATTAGTAAATAACTGAAAATAACTGAAAAGCCCCCCCCCCTTTGTGTTATAAACATGTTATGAAAATTTTATAAATTAGTAAATAACTGAAAATAACTGAAAAGACCACCCTTCTTTGTGTTATAAACATGTTATGAAAATATTATAAATTAGTAAATAACTGAAAAGACCCCCCCTTTGTGTTATAAACATGTTATGAAAATTTTATAAATTAGTAAATAACTGAAAATAACTGAAAAGACCCCCCCCCCTTTGTGTTATAAACATGTTATGAAAATTTTATAAATGAGAAAATAACTGAAAAAAACTGAAAAGACCCCCCCCTTTGTGTTATAAACATGTTATGAAAATATTATAAATTAGTAAATAACTGAAAAGACCCCCCCCCCTTTGTGTTATAAACATGTTATGACATTTTTTTAAATTAGTAAATAACTGAAAAGACCCCCCCTTTGTGTTATAAACATGTTATGAAAATTTTATAAATTAGTAAATAACTGAAAATAACTGAAAAGACCCCCCCCCCTTTGTGTTATAAACATGTTATGAAAATTATAAATTAGTAAATAACTGAAAATAAATGAAAAGACCCCCCCCCCTTTGTGTTATAAACATGTTGTGAAAATTTTATAAATGAGTAAATAACTGAAAAAAACTGAAAAGACCCCCCCCTTTGTGTTATAAACATGTTATGAAAATATTATAAATTAGTAAATAACTGAAAAGACCCCCCCCCCCTTTGTGTTATAAACATGTTATGACATTTTTTTAAATTAGTAAATAACTGAAAAGACCCCCCCTTTGTGTTATAAACATGTTGTGAAAATGTTATAAATTAGTAAATAACTGAAAATAACTGAAAAGACCCCCCCCCTTTGTGTTATAAACATGTTATGAAAATTTTATAAATGAGTAAATAACTGAAAAAAACTGAAAAGACCCCCCCCTTTGTGTTATAAACATGTTATGAAAATATTATAAATTAGTAAATAACTGAAAAGACCCCCCCCCCCTTTGTGTTATAAACATGTTATGACATTTTTTTAAATTAGTAAACTGAAAATAACTGAAAAGACCCCCCACCCTTTGTGTTATAAACATGTTATGAAAATTTTATAAATTAGTAAATGACTGAAAATAACTGAAAAGACCCCCCCCTTTGTGTTATAAACATTTTATGAAAATTTTATAAATTAGTAAATAACTGAAAATAACTGAAAAGACCACCCAACTTTGTGTTATAAACATGTTATGAAAATTTGATAAATTAGTAAATAACTGAAAAAAACTGAAAAGACCCCCCCTTTGTGTTATAAACATGTTATGAAAATTTTATAAATTAGTAAATAACTGAAAATAACTGAAAAGACCCCCCCTTTGTGTTATGAACATGTTATGAAAATTTTATAAATTAGTAAATAACTGAAAATAACTGAAAAGACCCCCCCTTTGTGTTATAAACATGTTATGAAAATTTTATAAATTAGTAAATAACTGAAAATAACTGAAAAGACCCCCCCCCTTTGTGTTATAAACATGTTATGAAAATTTTATAAATGAGTAAATAACTGAAAAAAACTGAAAAGACCCCCCCCTTTGTGTTATAAACATGTTATGAAAATATTATAAATTAGTAAATAACTGAAAAGACCCCCCCCCTTTGTGTTATAAACATGTTATGACATTTTTTTAAATTAGTAAATAACTGAAAATAACTGAAAAGACCCCCCACCCTTTGTGTTATAAACATGTTATGAAAATTTTATAAATTAGTAAATGACTGAAAATAACTGAAAAGACCCCCCCTTTGTGTTATAAACATTTTATGAAAATTTTATAAATTAGTAAATAACTGAAAATAACTGAAAAGACCACCCAACTTTGTGTTATAAACATGTTATGAAAATTTGATAAATTAGTAAATAACTGAAAAAAACTGAAAAGACCCCCCCTTTGTGTTATAAACATGTTATGAAAATTTGATAAATTAGTAAATAACTGAAAAAAACTGAAAAGACCCCCCCTTTGTGTTATAAACATGTTATGAAAATTTTATAAATTAGTAAATAACTGAAAATAACTGAAAAGACCCCCCCTTTGTGTTATGAACATGTTATGAAAATTTTATAAATTAGTAAATAACTGAAAATAACTGAAAAGACCCCCCCTTTGTGTTATAAACATGTTATGAAAATTTTATAAATTAGTAAATAACTGAAAATAACTGAAAAGACCCCCCCCCTTTGTGTTATAAACATGTTATGAAAATTTTATAAATGAGTAAATAACTGAAAAAAACTGAAAAGACCCCCCCCCTTTGTGTTATAAACATGTTATGAAAATATTATAAATTAGTAAATAACTGAAAAGACCCCCCCCCCCTTTGTGTTATAAACATGTTATGACATTTTTTTAAATTAGTAAATAACTGAAAATAACTGAAAAGACCCCCCACCCTTTGTGTTATAAACATGTTATGAAAATTTTATAAATTAGTAAATGACTGAAAATAACTGAAAAGACCCCCCCTTTGTGTTATAAACATTTTATGAAAATTTTATAAATTAGTAAATAACTGAAAATAACTGAAAAGACCACCCAACTTTGTGTTATAAACATGTTATGAAAATTTGATAAATTAGTAAATAACTGAAAAAAACTGAAAAGACCCCCCCTTTGTGTTATAAACATGTTATGAAAATTTTATAAATTAGTAAATAACTGAAAATAACTGAAAAGACCCCCCCTTTGTGTTATGAACATGTTATGAAAATTTTATAAATTAGTAAATAACTGAAAATAACTGAAAAGACCCCCCCTTTGTGTTATAAACATGTTATGAAAATTTTATAAATTAGTAAATAACTGAAAATAACTGAAAAGACCCCCCCCCTTCGTGTTATAAACATGTTATGAAAATATTATAAATTAGTAAATAACTGAAAAGACCCCCCCCCCTTTGTGTTATAAACATGTTATGAAAATGTTGTAAATTAGTAAATAACTGAAAATAACTGAAAAGACCCCCCCTTTGTGTTAAAAACATGTTATGAAAATTTTATAAATTAGTAAATAACTGAAAATAACTGAAAAGACCCCCCCTTTGTGTTATAAACATGTTATGAAAATTTTATAAATTAGTAAATAACTGAAAATAACTGAAAAGACCCCCCCCCCATTTGTGTTATACATATGTTATGAAAATTTTATAAATTAGTAAATAACTGAAAATAACTGAAAAGACCCCCCCCCCTTTGTGTTATAAACATGTTGTGAAAATATTATAAATTAGTAAATAACTGAAAAAAACTGAAAAGACCCCCCCCCCTTTGTGTTATAAACATGTTATGAAAATATTATAAATTAGTAAATAACTGAAAAGACCCCCCCCCTTTGTGTTATAAACATGTTATGACATTTTTTTAAATTAGTAAATAACTGAAAAGACCCCCCCTTTGTGTTATAAACATGTTATGAAAATTTTATAAATTAGTAAATAACTGAAAATAACTGAAAAGACCCCCCCCCTTTGTGTTATAAACATGTCATGAAAATATTATAAATTAGTAAATAACTGAAAAGACCCCCCCCCCCTTTGTGTTATAAACATGTTATGAAAATATTATAAATTAGTAAATAACTGAAAAGACCCCCCCCCCCCCTTTGTGTTATAAACATGTTATGACATTTTTTTAAATGAGTAAATAACTGAAAATAACTGAAAAGACCCCCCCTTTGTGTTATAAACATGTTATGAAAATTTTATAAATTAGTAAATAACTGAAAATAACTGAAAAGACCCCCCCCCCATTTGTGTTATACATATGTTATGAAAATTTTATAAATTAGAAAATAACTGAAAATAACTGAAAAGACCCCCCCCCCTTTGTGTTATAAACATGTTGTGAAAATATTATAAATTAGTAAATAACTGAAAAAAACTGAAAAGACCCCCCCCCTTTGTGTTATAAACATGTTATGAAAATTTTATAAATTAGTAAATAACTGAAAATAACTGAAAAGACCCCCCCCTTTGTGTTATAAACATGTTATGAAAATTTTATGAATTAGTAAATAACTGAAAATAACTGAAAAGACCCCCCCCCCTTTGTGTTATAAACATGTTATGAAAATTTTATGAATTAGTAAATAACTGAAAATAACTGAAAAGACCCCCCCCCTTTGTGTTATAAACATGTTATGAAAATTTTATGAATTAGTAAATAACTGAAAAGACCCCCCCCCCTTTGTGTTATAAACATGTTATGAAAATATTATAAATTAGTAAATAACTGAAAAGACCCCCCCTTTGTGTTATAAACATGTTGTGGAAATTTTATAAATTAGTAAATAACTGAAAATAACTGAAAAGACCCCCCCCCTTTGTGTTATAAACATGTTATAAAAATATTATAAATTAGTAAATAACTGAAAATAACTGAAAAGACCCCCCCCCCTTTGTGTTATAAACATGTTATAAAAATATTATAAATTAGTAAATAACTGAAAAGACCCCCCCTTTGTGTTATAAACATGTTGTGAAAATTTTATAAATTAGTAAATAACTGAAAAAAAACAGAAAAGACCCCCCCCCCCTTTGTGTTATAAACATGTTATGAAAATTTTATAAATTAGTAAATAACTGAAAATAACTGAAAAGACCCCCCCTTTGTGTTATAAACATGTTATGAAAATTTTATAAATTAGTAAATAACTGAAAATAACTGAAAAGACCCCCCCCTTTGTGTTATAAACATGTTATGAAAATTTTATGAATTAGTAAATAACTGAAAAGACCCCCCCCCTTTGTGTTATAAACATGTTATGAAAATATTATAAATTAGTAAATAACTGAAAAGACCCCCCCTTTGTGTTATAAACATGTTGTGGAAATTTTATAAATTAGTAAATAACTGAAAATAACTGAAAAGACCCCCCCCCCCTTTGTGTTATAAACATGTTATAAAAATATTATAAATTAGTAAATAACTGAAAATAACTGAAAAGACCCCCCCCCCCCTTTGTGTTATAAACATGTTATGCAAATTTTATAAATTAGTAAATAACTGAAAATAACTGAAAAGACCCCCCTCCCCCTTTGTGTTATAAACATGTTATAAAAATATTATAAATTAGTAAATAACTGAAAAGACCCCCCCTTTGTGTTATAAACATGTCATGAAAATATTATAAATTAGTAAATAACTGAAAAGACCCCCCCCCCTTTGTGTTATAAACATGTTATGAAAATATTATAAATTAGTAAATAACTGAAAAGACCCCCCCCCCCCCTTTGTGTTATAAACATGTTATGACATTTTTTTAAATGAGTAAATAACTGAAAATAACTGAAAAGACCCCCCCTTTGTGTTATAAACATGTTATGAAAATTTTATAAATTAGTAAATAACTGAAAATAACTGAAAAGACCCCCCCCCCCCATTTGTGTTATACATATGTTATGAAAATTTTATAAATTAGTAAATAACTGAAAATAACTGAAAAGACCCCCCCCCCCTTTGTGTTATAAACATGTTGTGAAAATATTATAAATTAGTAAATAACTGAAAAGACCCCCCCTTTGTGTTATAAACATGTTGTGGAAATTTTATAAATTAGTAAATAACTGAAAATAACTGAAAAGACCCCCCCCCCTTTGTGTTATAAACATGTTATGAAAATATTATAAATTAGTAAATAACTGAAAAGACCCCCCCCCCCCTTTGTGTTATAAACATGTTATGACATTTTTTTAAATGAGTAAATAACTGAAAATAACTGAAAAGACCCCCCCTTTGTGTTATAAACATGTTATGAAAATTTTATAAATTAGTAAATAACTGAAAATAACTGAAAAGACCCCCCCCCCCATTTGTGTTATACATATGTTATGAAAATTTTATAAATTAGTAAATAACTGAAAATAACTGAAAAGACCCCCCCCCCTTTGTGTTATAAACATGTTGTGAAAATATTATAAATTAGTAAATAACTGAAAAAAACTGAAAAGACCCCCCCCCTTTGTGTTATAAACATGTTATGAAAATTTTATAAATTAGTAAATAACTGAAAATAACTGAAAAGACCCCCCCCTTTGTGTTATAAACATGTTATGAAAATTTTATGAATTAGTAAATAACTGAAAATAACTGAAAAGACCCCCCCCCTTTGTGTTATAAACATGTTATGAAAATTTTATGAATTAGTAAATAACTGAAAATAACTGAAAAGACCCCCCCCCCCTTTGTGTTATAAACATGTTATGAAAATTTTATGAATTAGTAAATAACTGAAAAGACCCCCCCCCTTTGTGTTATAAACATGTTATGAAAATATTATAAATTAGTAAATAACTGAAAAGACCCCCCCCTTTGTGTTATAAACATGTTGTGGAAATTTTATAAATTAGTAAATAACTGAAAATAACTGAAAAGACCCCCCCCCCCTTTGTGTTATAAACATGTTATGCAAATTTTATAAATTAGTAAATAACTGAAAATAACTGAAAAGACCCCCCTCCCCCTTTGTGTTATAAACATGTTATAAAAATATTATAAATTAGTAAATAACTGAAAAGACCCCCCCTTTGTGTTATAAACATGTTGTGAAAATTTTATAAATTAGTAAATAACTGAAAAAAAACAGAAAAGACCCCCCCCCCCCTTTGTGTTATAAACATGTTATGAAAATTTTATAAATTAGTAAATAACTGAAAATAACTGAAAAGACGCCCCCTTTGTGTTATAAACATGTTATGAAAATTTTATAAATTAGTAAATAACTGAAAATAACTGAAAAGACCCCCCCCTTTGTGTTATAAACATGTTATGAAAATGTTATGAATTAGTAAATAACTGAAAATAACTGAAAAGCCCCCCCCCCTTTGTGTTATAAACATGTTATGAAAATTTTATGAATTAGTAAATAACTGAAAATAACTGAAAAGACCCCCCCCTTTGTGTTATAAACATGTTATGAAAATTTTATGAATTAGTAAATAACTGAAAAGACCCCCCCCCCCTTTGTGTTATAAACATGTTATGAAAATATTATAAATTAGTAAATAACTGAAAAGACCCCCCCCCTTTGTGTTATAAACATGTTGTGGAAATTTTATAAATTAGTAAATAACTGAAAATAACTGAAAAGACCCCCCCCCTTTGTGTTATAAACATGTTATAAAAATATTATAAATTAGTAAATAACTGAAAATAACTGAAAAGACCCCCCCCCCTTTGTGTTATAAACATGTTATAAAAATATTATAAATTAGTAAATAACTGAAAAGACCCCCCCTTTGTGTTATAAACATGTTGTGAAAATTTTATAAATTAGTAAATAACTGAAAAAAAACAGAAAAGACCCCCCCCCCTTTGTGTTATAAACATGTTATGAAAATTTTATAAATTAGTAAATAACTGAAAATAACTGAAAAGACCCCCCCTTTGTGTTATAAACATGTTATGAAAATTTTATAAATTAGTAAATAACTGAAAATAACTGAAAAGACCCCCCCCTTTGTGTTATAAACATGTTATGAAAATGTTATGAATTAGTAAATAACTGAAAATAACTGAAAAGCCCCCCCCCCCTTTGTGTTATAAACATGTTATGAAAATTTTATGAATTAGTAAATAACTGAAAATAACTGAAAAGACCCCCCCCTTTGTGTTATAAACATGTTATGAAAATTTTATGAATTAGTAAATAACTGAAAAGACCCCCCCCCTTTGTGTTATAAACATGTTATGAAAATATTATAAATTAGTAAATAACTGAAAAGACCCCCCCCTTTGTGTTATAAACATGTTGTGGAAATTTTATAAATTAGTAAATAACTGAAAATAACTGAAAAGACCCCCCCCCCCTTTGTGTTATAAACATGTTATAAAAATATTATAAATTAGTAAATAACTGAAAATAACTGAAAAGACCCCCCCCCCTTTGTGTTATAAACATGTTATGCAAATTTTATAAATTAGTAAATAACTGAAAATAACTGAAAAGACCCCCCTCCCCCTTTGTGTTATAAACATGTTATAAAAATATTATAAATTAGTAAATAACTGAAAAGACCCCCCCTTTGTGTTATAAACATGTTGTGAAAATTTTATAAATTAGTAAATAACTGAAAAAAAACAGAAAAGACCCCCCCCCCTTTGTGTTATAAACATGTTATGAAAATTTTATAAATTAGTAAATAACTGAAAATAACTGAAAAGACCCCCCCTTTGTGTTATAAACATGTTATGAAAATTTTATAAATTAGTAAATAACTGAAAATAACTGAAAAGACCCCCCCCCCTTTGTGTTATAAACATGTTATGAAAATGTTATGAATTAGTAAATAACTGAAAATAACTGAAAAGCCCCCCCCCTTTGTGTTATAAACATGTTATGAAAATTTTATGAATTAGTAAATAACTGAAAATAACTGAAAAGACCCCCCCCTTTGTGTTATAAACATGTTATGAAAATTTTATGAATTAGTAAATAACTGAAAAGACCCCCCCCCTTTGTGTTATAAACATGTTATGAAAATATTATAACTTAGTAAATAACTGAAAAGACCCCCCCTTTGTGTTATAAACATGTTGTGGAAATTTTATAAATTAGTAAATAACTGAAAATAACTGAAAAGACCCCCCCCCCCTTTGTGTTATAAACATGTTATAAAAATATTATAAATTAGTAAATAACTGAAAATAACTGAAAAGACCCCCCCCCCTTTGTGTTATAAACATGTTATGCAAATTTTATAAATTAGTAAATAACTGAAAATAACTGAAAAGACCCCCCTCCCTCTTTGTGTTATAAACATGTTATAAAAATATTATAAATTAGTAAATAACTGAAAAGACCCCCCCTTTGTGTTATAAACATGTTGTGAAAATTTTATAAATTAGTAAATAACTGAAAAAAAACAGAAAAGACCCCCCCCCCTTTGTGTTATAAACATGTTATGAAAATTTTATAAATTAGTAAATAACTGAAAATAACTGAAAAGACCCCCCCTTTGTGTTATAAACATGTTATGAATCTTTTATAAATTAGTAAATAACTGAAAATAACTGAAAAGACCCCCCCCTTTGTGTTATAAACATGTTATGAATACTTTATAAATTAGTAAATAACTGAAAATAACTGAAAAGACCCCCCCCCCTTTGTGTTATAAACATGTTATGAAAATTTTATAAATGAGTAAATAACTGAAAATAACTGAAAAGACCCCCCCCCCTTTGTGTTATAAACATGTTATAAAAATATTATAAATTAGTAAATAACTGAAAAGACCCCCCCTTTGTGTTATAAACATGTTATAAAAATATTATAAATTAGTAAATAACTGAAAATAACTGAACAGACCCCCCCTTGTGTTATAAACATGTTATGAAAATTTTATAAATTAGTAAATAACTGAAAATAACTGAAAAGACCTCCCTCCCCCTTTGTGTTATAAACATGTTATAAAAATATTATAAATTAGTAAATAACTGAAAAGACCCCCCCCTTTGTGTTATAAACATGTTATGAAAATTTTATAAATTAGTAAATAACTGAAAATAACTGAAAAGACCCCCCCTTTGTGTTATAAACATGTTATGAAAATTTTATAAATTAGTAAATAACTGAAAAGACCCCCCCCCCTTTGTGTTATAAACATGTTATGAAAATTTTATAAATTAGTAAATAACTGAAAATAACTGAAAAGACCCCCCTCCCCCTTTGTGTTATAAACATGTTATAAAATATTATAAATTAGTAAATAACTGAAAAGACCCCCCCTTTGTGTTATAAACATGTTGTGAAAATGTTATAAATTAGTAAATAACTGAAAAAAACAGAAAAGACCCCCCCCCCCCTTTTGTGTTATAAACATGTTATGAAAATTTTATAAATTAGTAAATAACTGAAAATAACTGAAAAGACCCCCCCTTTGTGTTATAAACATGTTATGAAAATTTTATAAATTAGTAAATAACTGAAAATAACTGAAAAGACCCCCCCCCCTTTGTGTTATAAACATGTTGTGAACATTTATAAATTAGTAAATAATTGAAAATAAATTAAAAGACCCCCCCCCCTTTGTGTTATAAACATGTTATGAAAATTTTATAAATTAGTAAATAACTGAAAATAACTGAAAAGACCCCCCCCCCCCTTTGTGTTATAAACATGTTGTGAACATTTTATAAATTAGTAAATAATTGAAAATAACTGAAAAGACCCCCCCCCCCTTTGTGTTATAAACATGTTATGAAAATTTTATAAATTAGTAAATAACTGAAAATAACTGAAAAGACCCCCCTCTTTGTGTTATAAACATGTTGTGAAAATGTTATAAATTAGTAAATAACTGAAAATAACTGAAAAGACCCCCCCCCTTTGTTTTATAAACATGTTATGAAAATTTTATAAATGAGTAAATAACTGAAAAAAACTGAAAAGACCCCCCCCTTTGTGTTATAAACATGTTATGAAAATATTATAAATTAGTAAATAACTGAAAAGACCCCCCCCCCCTTTGTGTTATAAACATGTTATGAAAATTTTATAAATTAGTAAATAACTGAAAATAACTCAAAAGACCCCCCCCCTTTGTGTTATAAACATGTTATGAAAATTTTATAAATTAGTAAATAACTGAAAATAAATGAAAACCCCCCCCCCCTTTGTGTTATAAACATGTTGTGAAAATGTTATAAATTAGTAAATAACTGAAAATAACTGAAAAGACCCCCCCCCTTTGTGTTATAAACATGTTATGAAAATTTTATAAATGAGTAAATAACTGAAAATAACTGAAAAGACCACCCAACTTTGTGTTATAAACATGTTATGAAAATATTATAAATTAGTAAATAACTGAAAAGACCCCCCCCCCCCTTTGTGTTATAAACATGTTATGACATTTTTTTTAAATTAGTAAATAACTGAAAATAACTGAAAAGACCCCCCACCCTTTGTGTTATAAACATGTTATGAAAATTTTATAAATTAGTAAATAACTGAAAATAACTGAAAAGACCCCCCCCCCTTTGTGTTATAAACATTTTATGAAAATTTTATAAATTAGTAAATAACTGAAAATAACTGAAAAGACCACCCAACTTTGTGTTATAAACATGTTATGAAAATTTGATAAATTAGTAAATAACTGAAAAAAAACTGAAAAGACCCCCCCTTTGTGTTATAAACATGTTATGAAAATTTTATAAATTAGTAAATAACTGAAAATAACTGAAAAGACCCCCCCTTTGTGTTATGAACATGTTATGAAAATTTTATAAATTAGTATATAACTGAAAATAACTGAAAAGACCCCCCCTTTGTGTTATAAACATGTTATGAAAATTTTATAAATTAGTAAATAACTGAAAATAACTGAAAAGACCCCCCCCCCCTTCGTGTTATAAACATGTTATGAAAATATTATAAATTAGTAAATAACTGAAAAGACCCCCCCCCCCTTTGTGTTATAAACATGTTATGAAAATGTTGTAAATTAGTAAATAACTGAAAATAACTGAAAAGACCCCCCCTTTGTGTTATAAACATGTTATGAAAATTTTATAAATTAGTAAATAACTGAAAATAACTGAAAAGACCCCCCCTTTGTGTTATAAACATGTTATGAAAATTTTATAAATTAGTAAATAACTGAAAATAACTGAAAAGACCCCCCCCTTTGTGTTATAAACATGTTATGAAAATTTTATAAATTAGTAAATAACTGAAAATAACTGAAAAGACCCCCCCCCCCATTTGTGTTATACATATGTTATGAAAATTTTATAAATTAGTAAATAACTGAAAATAACTGAAAAGACCCCCCCCTTTGTGTTATAAACATGTTGTGAAAATATTATAAATTAGTAAATAACTGAAAAAAACTGAAAAGACCCCCCCCTTTGTGTTATAAACATGTTATGAAAATATAAATTAGTAAATAACTGAAAAGACCCCCCCCTTTGTGTTATAAACATGTTATGACATTTTTTTAAATTAGTAAATAACTGAAAAGACCCCCCCTTTGTGTTATAAACATGTTATGAAAATTTTATAAATTAGTAAATAACTGAAAATAACTGAAAAGACCCCCCCCCTTTGTGTTATAAACATGTCATGAAAATATTATAAATTAGTAAATAACTGAAAAGACCCCCCCCCCTTTGTGTTATAAACATGTTATGAAAATTTTATAAATTAGTAAATAACTGAAAATAACTGAAAAGACCCCCCCCCTTTGTGTTATAAACATGTTATGAAAATTTTATAAATTAGTAAATAACTGAAAATAAATGAAAAGACCCCCCCCCCTTTGTGTTATAAACATGTTGTGAAAATTTTATAAATTAGTAAATAACTGAAAATAACTGAAAAGACCCCCCTCTTTGTGTTATAAACATGTTGTGAAAATGTTATAAATTAGTAAATAACTGAAAATAACTGAAAAGACCCCCCCCCCTTTGTGTTATAAACATGTTATGAAAATTTTATAAATGAGTAAATAACTGAAAAAAACTGAAAAGACCCCCCCCCTTTGTGTTATAAACATGTTATGAAAATATTATAAATTAGTAAATAACTGAAAAGACCCCCCCCCCCCTTTGTGTTATAAACATGTTATGACATTTTTTTAAATTAGTAAATAACTGAAAATAACTGAAAAGACCCCCCACCCTTTGTGTTATAAACATGTTATGAAAATTTTATAAATTAGTAAATAACTGAAAATAACTGAAAAGACCACCCAACTTTGTGTTATAAACATGTTATGAAAATTTGATAAATTAGTAAATAACTGAAAAAAACTGAAAAGACCCCCCCTTTGTGTTATAAACATGTTATGAAAATTTTATAAATTAGTAAATAACTGAAAATAACTGAAAAGACCCCCCCTTTGTGTTATGAACATGTTATGAAAATTTTATAAATTAGTAAATAACTGAAAATAACTGAAAAGACCCCCCCTTTGTGTTATAAACATGTTATGAAAATTTTATAAATTAGTAAATAACTGAAAATAACTGAAAAGACCCCCCCCCTTCGTGTTATAAACATGTTATGAAAATATTATAAATTAGTAAATAACTGAAAAGACCCCCCCCCCCTTTGTGTTATTAACATGTTATGAAAATGTTGTAAATTAGTAAATAACTGAAAATAACTGAAAAGACCCCCCCTTTGTGTTATAAACATGTTATGAAAATTGTATAAATTAGTAAATAACTGAAAATAACTGAAAAGACCCCCCCTTTGTGTTATAAACATGTTATGAAAATTTTATAAATTAGTAAATAACTGAAAATAACTGAAAAGACCCCCCCCCCCCATTTGTGTTATACATATGTTATGAAAATTTTATAAATTAGTAAATAACTGAAAATAACTGAAAAGACCCCCCCCCTTTGTGTTATAAACATGTTGTGAAAATATTATAAATTAGTAAATAACTGAAAAAAACTGAAAAGACCCCCCCCTTTGTGTTATAAACATGTTATGAAAATATTATAAATTAGTAAATAACTGAAAAGACCCCCCCCTTTGTGTTATAAACATGTTATGACATTTTTTTAAATTAGTAAATAACTGAAAAGACCCCCCCTTTGTGTTATAAACATGTTATGAAAATTTTATAAATTAGTAAATAACTGAAAATAACTGAAAAGACCCCCCCCTTTGTGTTATAAACATGTCATGAAAATATTATAAATTAGTAAATAACTGAAAAGACCCCCCCCCTTTGTGTTATAAACATGTTATGAAAATATTATAAATTAGTAAATAACTGAAAAGACCCCCCCCCCCCTTTGTGTTATAAACATGTTATGACATTTTTTTAAATGAGTAAATAACTGAAAATAACTGAAAAGACCCCCCCTTTGTGTTATAAACATGTTATGAAAATTTTATAAATTAGTAAATAACTGAAAATAACTGAAAAGACCCCCCCCCCCATTTGTGTTATACATATGTTATGAAAATTTTATAAATTAGTAAATAACTGAAAATTACTGAAAAGACCCCCCCCCTTTGTGTTATAAACATGTTGTGAAAATATTATAAATTAGTAAATAACTGAAAAAAACTGAAAAGACCCCCCCCCCTTTGTGTTATAAACATGTTATGAAAATATTATAAATTAGTAAATAACTGAAAAGACCCCCCCCCCTTTGTGTTATAAACATGTTATGACATTTTTTTAAATGAGTAAATAACTGAAAATAACTGAAAAGACCCCCCCTTTGTGTTATAAACATGTTATGAAAATTTTATAAATTAGTAAATAACTGAAAATAAATGAAAAGACCCCCCCCCCTTTGTGTTATAAACATGTTGTGAAAATTTTATAAATTAGTAAATAACTGAAAATAACTGAAAAGACCCCCCCCTTTGTGTTATAAACATTTTATGAAAATTTTATAAATTAGTAAATAACTGAAAATAAATGAAAAGACCCCCCCCCTTTGTGTTATAAACATGTGAAAATTTTATAAATTAGTAAATAACTGAAAATAACTGAAAAGACCCCCCCCCCTTTGTGTTATAAACATGTTGTGAACATTTTATAAATTAGTAAATAATTGAAAATAAATGAAAAGACCCCCCCCCCCCTTTGTGTTATAAACATGTTATGAAAATTTTATAAATTAGTAAATAACTGAAAATAACTGAAAAGACCCCCCCCCCCTTTGTGTTATAAACATGTTGTGAACATTTTATAAATTAGTAAATAATTGAAAATAACTGAAAAGACCCCCCCCCCTTTGTGTTATAAACATGTTATGAAAATTTTATAAATTAGTAAATAACTGAAAATAACTGAAAAGACCCCCCTCTTTGTGTTATAAACATGTTGTGAAAATGTTATAAATTAGTAAATAACTGAAAATAACTGAAAAGACCCCCCCCCCTTTGTGTTATAAACATGTTATGAAAATTTTATAAATGAGTAAATAACTGAAAAAAACTGAAAAGACCCCCCCTCTTTGTGTTATAAACATGTTATGAAAATATTATAAATTAGTAAATAACTGAAAAGACCCCCCCCCCCCTTTGTGTTATAAACATGTTATGAAAATTTTATAAATTAGTAAATAACTGAAAATAACTGAAAAGACCCCCCCCCTTTGTGTTATAAACATGTTATGAAAATTTTATAAATTAGTAAATAACTGAAAATAAATGAAAAGACCCCCCCCCCTTTGTGTTATAAACATGTTGTGAAAATTTTATAAATTAGTAAATAACTGAAAATAACTGAAAAGACCCCCCCCTTTGTGTTATAAACATTTTATGAAAATTTTATAAATTAGTAAATAACTGAAAATAACTGAAAAGACCACCCTTCTTTGTGTTATAAACATGTTATGAAAATATTATAAATTAGTAAATAACTGAAAAGACCCCCCCTTTGTGTTATAAACATGTTATGAAAATTTTATAAATTAGTAAATAACTGAAAATAACTGAAAAGACCCCCCCCCCCCCCTTTGTGTTATAAACATGTTGTGAAAATTTTTTAAATGAGTAAATAACTGAAAATAACTGAAAAGACCCCCCCTTTGTGTTATAAACATGTTATGAAAATTTTATAAATTAGTAAATAACTGAAAATAACTGAAAAGACCCCCCCCCCATTTGTGTTATACATATGTTATGAAAATTTTATAAATTAGTAAATAACTGAAAATAACTGAAAAGACCCCCCCCCCTTTGTGTTATAAACATGTTGTGAAAATATTATAAATTAGTAAATAACTGAAAAAAACTGAAAAGACCCCCCCCCTTTGTGTTATAAACATGTTATGAAAATATTATAAATTAGTAAATAACTGAAAAGACCCCCCCCCCTTTGTGTTATAAACATGTTATGACATTTTTTTAAATTAGTAAATAACTGAAAAGACCCCCCCTTTGTGTTATAAACATGTTATGAAAATTTTATAAATTAGTAAATAACTGAAAATAACTGAAAAGACCCCCCCCCCTTTGTGTTATAAACATGTCATGAAAATATTATAAATTAGTAAATAACTGAAAAGACCCCCCCCCCTTTGTGTTATAAACATGTTATGACATTTTTTTAAATGAGTAAATAACTGAAAATAACTGAAAAGACCCCCCCCCTTTGTGTTATAAACATGTTATGAAAATTTTATAAATTAGCAAATAACTGAAAATAAATGAAAAGACCCCCCCCCCCCTTTGTGTTATAAACATGTTGTGAAAATTTTATAAATTAGTAAATAACTGAAAATAACTGAAAAGACCCCCCCCTTTGTGTTATAAACATTTTATGAAAATTTTATAAATTAGTAAATAACTGAAAATAAATGAAAAGCCCCCCCCCCCTTTGTGTTATAAACATGTTGTGAAAATTTTATAAATTAGTAAATAACTGAAAATAACTGAAAAGACCCCCCCCTTTGTGTTATAAACATTTTATGAAAATTTTATAAATTAGTAAATAACTGAAAATAACTGAAAAGACCCCCCCCTTTGTGTTATAAACATTTTATGAAAATTTTATAAATTAGTAAATAACTGAAAATAACTGAAAAGACCCCCCCCCCCCTTTGTGTTATAAACATGTTGTGAACATTTTATAAATTAGTAAATAATTGAAAATAAATGAAAAGACCCCCCCCCCTTTGTGTTATAAACATGTTATGAAAATTTTATAAATGAGAAAATAACTGAAAAAAACTGAAAAGACCCCCCCCTTTGTGTTATAAACATGTTATGAAAATATTATAAATTAGTAAATAACTGAAAAGACCCCCCCCCCTTTGTGTTATAAACATGTTGTGAAAATTTTATAAATTAGTAAATAACTGAAAATAACTGAAAAGACCCCCCCCCCTTTGTGTTATAAACATGTTATGAAAATTTTATAAATTAGTAAATAACTGAAAATAACTGAAAAGACCCCCCCCCCCCCTTTGTGTTATAAACATGTTGTGAACATTTTATAAATTAGTAAATAATTGAAAATAAATGAAGACCCCCCCCCCTTTGTGTTATAAACATGTTATGAAAATTTTATAAATGAGAAAATAACTGAAAAAAACTGAAAAGACCCCCCCCCTTTGTGTTATAAACATGTTATGAAAATATTATAAATTAGTAAATAACTGAAAAGACCCCCCCCCCCTTTGTGTTATAAACATGTTATGACATTTTTTTAAATGAGTAAATAACTGAAAATAACTGAAAAGACCCCCCCCCTTTGTGTTATAAACATGTTATGAAAATTTTATAAATTAGTAAATAACTGAAAATAAATGAAAAGACCCCCCCCCCCTTTGTGTTATAAACATGTTGTGAAAATTTTATAAATTAGTAAATAACTGAAAATAACTGAAAAGACCCCCCCCCCTTTGTGTTATAAACATTTTATGAAAATTTTATAAATTAGTAAATAACTGAAAATAAATGAAAAGACCCCCCCCCTTTGTGTTATAAACATGTTGTGAAAATTTTATAAATTAGTAAATAACGGAAAATAACTGAAAAGACCCCCCCCTTTGTGTTATAAACATTTTATGAAAATTTTATAAATTAGTAAATAACTGAAAATAACTGAAAAGACCCCCCCCCTTTGTGTTATAAACATGTTGTGAAAATTTTATAAATTAGTAAATAACTGAAAATAACTGAAAAGACCCCCCCCCTTTGTGTTATAAACATGTTATGAAAATTTTATAGATTAGTAAATAACTGAAAATAACTGAAAAGACCCCCCCCCCCTTTGTGTTATAAACATGTTATGAAAATTTTATAAATGAGAAAATAACTGAAAAAAACTGAAAAGACCCCCCCCCTTTGTGTTATAAACATGTTATGAAAATATTATAAATTAGTAAATAACTGAAAAGACCCCCCCCCCTTTGTGTTATAAACATGTTATGAAAATATTATAAATTAGTAAATAACTGAAAAGACCCCCCCCCTTTGTGTTATAAACATGTTATGAAAATTTTATAAATTAGTAAATAACTGAAAATAACTGAAAAGACCCCCCCCCTTTGTGTTATAAACATGTTATGCAAATTTTATAAATTAGTAAATAACTGAAAATAACTGAAAAGACCCCCCCCCTTTGTGTTATAAACACGTTATGAAAATTTTATAAATTAGTAAATAACTGAAAAAACAGAAAAGACTCCCCCCCTTTGTGTTATAAACATGTTATAAAAATATTATAGATTAGTAAATAACTGAAAAGACCCCCCTTTGTGTTATAAACATGTTATGAAAATATTATAAATTAGTAAATAACTGTAAAGACCCCCCCCCCTTTGTGTTATAAACATGTTATGAAAATTTTATAAATTAGTAAATAACTGAAAAGACCCACCCTTTGTGTTATAAACATGTAATAAATGTGTTATAAACATGTTATAAATTAGTAAATAACTGAAAAGACCCCCCGCTTTGTGTTATAAACATGTTTTAAAAATATTATAAATGAGTAAATAAGTGAAAAGACCCCCCACTTTGTGTTATAAACATTTTATAAAAATATTATAAATTAGTAAATAACTGAAAAGACCCCCCCCCTTTGTGTAATAAACATGTTATAAAAATACAAATTAGTAAATAACTGAAAAGACCCCCCCCTCTTTGTTATAAACATGTAATAAATGTGATATAAACATGTTATAAATTAGTAAATAACTGAAAAGACCCCCCGCTTTGTCTTATAAACATGTTATACAAATATTATAAATTAGTAAATAACTGAAAAAACCCCCCCTTTGTGTTATAAACATGTTATAAAAATATTATAAATTAGTAAATAACTGAAAAGACCCCCCCTTTGTGTTATAAATATGTTTTAACAATTTCATAAATTAGTAAATAACTGAAAAGACACCCTCTTTGTGTTATAAACATGTTATGAAAACATTATAAATTAGTAAATAACTGAAAATAACTGAAAAGACCCCCCCCCCTTTGTGTTATAAACATGTTGTGAACATTTTATAAATTA
>NW_026906347.1:0-50000 GCF_033807715.1 Cololabis saira | reverse complement strand
ACTGTAGTAGTAGTACTAGGTCTGTCCTGTACTGTAGTAGTACTAGCTCTGTCCTGTACTGTAGTAGTAGTACTAGCTCTGTACTGTACTGTAGTAGTAGTACTAGCTCTGTCCTGTACTGTAGTAGTACTAGCTCTGTACTGTACTGTAGTAGTAGTACTAGCTCTGTCCTATCCTGTACTGTAGTAGTAGTACTAGCTCTGTCCTGTACTGTAGTAGTAGTACTAGCTCTGTACTGTAGTAGTAGTACTAGCTCTGTCCTGTACTGTAGTAGTAGTACTAGCTCTGTTCTGTACTGTAGTAGTAGTACTAGCTCTGTCCTGTACTGTAGTAGTACTAGCTCTGTTCTGTACTGTAGTAGTAGTACTAGCTCTGTACTGTACTGTAGTAGTAGTACTAGCTCTGTCCTGTACTGTAGTAATAGTACTAGCTCTGTCCTGTACTGTAGTAGTAGTACTAGCTCTGTCCTGTACTGTAGTAGTAGTACTAGCTCTGTCCTGTACTATAGTAGTAGTACTAGCTCTGTCCTGTACTGTAGTAGTAGTACTAGCTCTGTACTGTAGTAGTAGTACTAGCTCTGTCCTGTACTGTAGTAGTAGTACTAGCTCTGTACTGTAGTAGTAGTACTAGCTCTGTCCTGTACTGTAGTAGTAGTACTAGCTCTGTCCTGTACTGTAGTAGTACTAGCTCTGTCCTGTACTGTAGTAGTAGTACTAGCTCTGTCCTGTACTGTAGTAGTAGTACTAGCTCTGTCCTGTACTGTAGTAGTAGTACTAGCTCTGTCCTGTACTGTAGTAGTACTAGCTCTGTCCTGTACTGTAGTAGTAGTACTAGCTCTGTACTGTACTGTAGTAGTAGTACTAGCTCTGTCCTGTACTGTAGTAGTACTAGCTCTGTCCTGTACTGTAGTAGTAGTACTAGCTCTGTCCTGTACTGTAGTAGTAGTACTAGCTCTGTACTGTACTGTAGTAGTAGTACTAGCTCTGTCCTGTACTGTAGTAGTACTAGCTCTGTCCTGTACTGTAGTAGTAGTACTAGCTCTGTCCTGTACTTGTAGTAGTAGTACTAGCTCTGTCCTGTACTGTAGTAGTAGTACTAGCTCTGTACTGTAGTAGTAGTACTAGCTCTGTACTGTAGTAGTAGTACTAGCTCTGTCCTGTACTGTACTGTAGTAGTACTAGCTCTGTCCTGTACTGTAGTAGTAGTACTAGCTCTGTCCTGTACTGTAGTAGTAGTACTAGCTCTGTCCTGTACTGTAGTAGTAGTACTAGCTCTGTACTGTACTGTAGTAGTAGTACTAGCTCTGTCCTGTACTGTAGTAGTAGTACTAGCTCTGTCCTGTACTGTAGTAGTAGTACTAGCTCTGTCCTGTACTGTAGTAGTAGTACTAGCTCTGTCCTGTACTGTAGTAGTAGTACTAGCTCTGTCCTGTACTGTAGTAGTAGTACTAGCTCTGTACTGTAGTAGTAGTACTAGCTCTGTCCCTGTACTGTAGTAGTAGTACTAGCTCTGTAGTAGTAGTAGTAGTACTAGCTCTGTCCTGTACTGTAGTAGTAGTACTAGCTATGTATTAGTAGTAGTAGTACTAGCTCTGTCCTGTACCGTAGTAGTAGTACTAGCTCTGTAGTAGTAGTAGTAGTAGTAGTACTAGCTCTGTCCTGTACTGTAGTAGTAGTACTAGCTCTCTAGTAGTAGTAGTAGTAGTAGTACTAGCTCTGTCCTGTACTGTAGTAGTAGTACTAGCTCTCTAGTAGTAGTAGTAGTAGTAGTACTAGCTCTGTCCTAGTAGTACTAGCTCTGTAGTAGTAGTAGTAGTAGTAGTAGTCCTAGCTCTGTTCTGTACTGTAGTAGTAGTACTAGCTCTGTCCTGTACTGTAGTAGTAGTACTAGCTCTGTCCTGTACTGTAGTAGTAGTACTAGCTCTGTCCTGTACTGTAGTAGTAGTACTAGCTCTGTCCTGTACTGTAGTAGTACTAGCTCTGTCCTGTACTGTAGTAGTAGTACTAGCTCTGTCCTGTACTGTAGTAGTAGTACTAGCTCTGTCCTGTACTGTAGTAGTAGTACTAGCTCTGTCCTGTACTGTAGTAGTAGTACTAGCTCTGTCCTGTACTGTAGTAGTACTAGCTCTGTACTGTACTGTAGTAGTACTAGCTCTGTCCTGTACTGTAGTAGTAGTACTAGCTCTGTCCTGTACTGTAGTAGTAGTACTAGCTCTGTCCTGTACTGTAGTAGTAGTACTAGCTCTGTACTGTAGTAGTAGTACTAGCTCTGTCCTGTACTGTAGTAGTAGTACTAGCTCTGTCCTGTACTGTAGTAGTAGTACTAGCTCTGTACTGTACTGTAGTAGTACTAGCTCTGTCCTGTACTGTAGTAGTAGTACTAGCTCTGTCCTGTACTGTAGTAGTAGTACTAGCTCTGTCCTGTACTGTAGTAGTAGTACTAGCTCTGTACTGTAGTAGTAGTACTAGCTCTGTCCTGTACTGTAGTAGTAGTACTAGCTCTGTCCTGTACTGTAGTAGTACTAGCTCTGTCCTGTACTGTAGTAGTACTAGCTCTGTCCTGTACTGTAGTAGTAGTACTAGCTCTGTCCTGTACTGTAGTAGTACTAGCTCTGTCCTGTACTGTAGTAGTACTAGCTCTGTCCTGTACTGTAGTAGTACTAGCTCTGTCCTGTACTGTAGTAGTAGTACTAGCTCTGTACTGTAGTAGTAGTACTAGCTCTGTACTGTACTGTAGTAGTAGTACTAGCTCTGTCCTGTACTGTAGTAGTAGTACTAGCTCTGTCCTGTACTGTAGTAGTACTAGCTCTGTCCTGTACTGTAGTAGTACTAGCTCTGTCCTGTACTGTAGTAGTACTAGCTCTGTACTGTAGTAGTAGTACTAGCTCTGTCCTGTACTGTAGTAGTAGTACTAGCTCTGTAGTAGTAGTAGTAGTACTAGCTCTGTCCTGTACCGTAGTAGTAGTACTAGCTCTGTAGTAGTAGTAGTAGTAGTACTAGCTCTGTCCTGTACTGTAGTAGTAGTACTAGCTCTGTCCTGTACTGTAGTAGTAGTACTAGCTCTGTAGTAGTAAGTAGTAGTACTAGCTCTGTCCCTGTACTGTAGTAGTAGTACTAGCTCTTCTAGTAGTAGTAGTAGTAGTAGTACTAGCTCTGTCCTGTACTGTAGTAGTAGTACTAGCTCTGTAGTAGTAGTAGTAGTAGTAGTAGTCCTAGCTCTGTCTGTACTGTAGTAGTAGTACTAGCTCTGTCCTGTACTGTAGTAGTAGTACTAGCTCTGTCCTGTACTGTAGTAGTAGTACTAGCTCTGTCCTGTACTGTAGTAGTAGTCCTAGCTCTGTCTGTACTGTAGTAGTAGTACTAGCTCTGTCATGTACTGTACTGTAGTAGTACTAGCTCTGTCCTGTACTGTAGTAGTAGTACTAGCTCTGTCCTGTACTGTAGTAGTACTAGCTCTGTCCTGTACTGTAGTAGTAGTACTAGCTCTGTCCTGTACTGTAGTAGTAGTACTAGCTCTGTACTGTACTGTAGTAGTACTAGCTCTGTCCTGTACTGTAGTAGTAGTACTAGCTCTGTCCTGTACTGTAGTAGTAGTACTAGCTCTGTCCTGTACTGTAGTAGTAGTACTAGCTCTGTCCTGTACTGTAGTAGTAGTACTAGCTCTGTCCTGTACTGTAGTAGTACTAGCTCTGTCCTGTACTGTAGTAGTAGTACTAGCTCTGTCCTGTACTGTAGTAGTAGTACTAGCTCTGTCCTGTACTGTAGTAGTAGTACTAGCTCTGTACTGTAGTAGTAGTACTAGCTCTGTCCTGTACTGTAGTAGTAGTACTAGCTCTGTCCTGTACTGTAGTAGTACTAGCTCTGTCCTGTACTGTAGTAGTACTAGCTCTGTCCTGTACTGTAGTAGGTACTAGCTCTGTCCTGTACTGTAGTAGTAGTACTAGCTCTGTCCTGTACTGTAGTAGTACTAGCTCTGTACTGTACTGTAGTAGTAGTACTAGCTCTGTCCTGTACTGTAGTAGTAGTACTAGCTCTGTCCTGTACTGTAGTAGTACTAGCTCTGTCCTGTACTGTAGTAGTACTAGCTCTGTCCTGTACTGTAGTAGTACTAGCTCTGTACTGTAGTAGTAGTACTAGCTCTGTCCTGTACTGTAGTAGTAGTACTAGCTCTGTACTGTAGTAGTAGTACTAGCTCTGTCCTGTACTGTAGTAGTAGTACTAGCTCTGTCCTGTACTGTAGTAGTAGTACTAGCTCTGTACTGTAGTAGTAGTACTAGCTCTGTCCTGTACTGTAGTAGTAGTACTAGCTCTGTACTGTAGTAGTAGTACTAGCTCTGTCCTGTACTGTAGTAGTAGTACTAGCTCTGTACTGTAGTAGTAGTACTAGCTCTGTACTTTACTGTAGTAGTAGTACTAGCTCTGTACTGTACTGTAGTAGTACTAGCTCTGTCCTGTACTGTAGTAGTAGTACTAGCTCTGTCCTGTACTGTAGTAGTAGTACTAGCTATGTACTGTACTGTAGTAGTAGTACTAGCTCTGTCCTGTACTGTACTAGTAGTACTAGCTCTGTCCTGTACTGTAGTAGTAGTACTAGCTCTGTACTGTAGTAGTAGTACTAGCTCTGTCCTGTACTGTAGTAGTAGTACTAGCTCTGTACTGTAGTAGTAGTACTAGCTCTGTCCTGTACTGTAGTAGTAGTACTAGCTCTGTACTGTAGTAGTAGTACTAGCTCTGTCTGTACTGTAGTAGTAGTACTAGCTCTGTCCTGTACTGTAGTAGTAGTACTAGCTCTGTCCTGTACTGTAGTAGTAGTACTAGCTCTGTCCTGTACTGTAGTAGTAGTACTAGCTCTGTCCTGTACTGTAGTAGTACTAGCTCTGTCCTGTACTGTAGTAGTAGTACTAGCTCTGTCCTGTACTGTAGTAGTAGTACTAGCTCTGTCCTGTACTGTAGTAGTACTAGCTCTGTCCTGTACTGTAGTAGTACTAGCTCTGTCCTGTACTGTAGTAGTAGTACTAGCTCTGTCCTGTACTGTAGTAGTACTAGCTCTGTCCTGTACTGTAGTAGTACTAGCTCTGTACTGTAGTAGTACTAGCTCTGTACTGTACTGTAGTAGTAGTACTAGCTCTGTATAGTAGTAGTAGTAGTACTAGCTCTGTCCTGTACTGTAGTAGTACTAGCTCTGTCCTGTACTGTAGTAGTAGTACTAGCTCTGTCCTGTACTGTACTGTAGTAGTACTAGCTCTGTCCTGTACTGTAGTAGTAGTACTAGCTCTGTCCTGTACTGTACTGTAGTAGTACTAGCTCTGTCCTGTACTGTAGTAGTACTAGCTCTGTCCTGTACTGTAGTAGTAGTAGCTCTGTCCTGTACTGTAGTAGTACTAGCTCTCCTGTAGTAGTAGTACTAGCTCTGTACTGTAGTAGTAGTACTAGCTCTGTCCTGTACTGTAGTAGTAGTACTAGCTCTGTCCTGTACTGTACTGTAGTAGTACTAGCTCTGTCCTGTACTGTAGTAGTAGTACTAGCTCTGTCCTGTACTGTAGTAGTAGTAGCTCTGTCCTGTACTGTAGTAGTACTAGCTCTGTCCTGTAGTAGTAGTACTAGCTCTGTCCTGTACTGTAGTAGTACTAGCTCTGTCCTGTACTGTAGTAGCACTAGCTCTGTCCTGTACTGTAGTAGTAGTACTAGCTCTGTCCTGTACTGTAGTAGTACTAGCTCTGTCCTGTACTGTAGTAGTAGTACTAGCTCTGTCCTGTACTGTAGTAGTAGTACTAGCTCTGTCCTGTACTGTAGTAATAGTACTAGCTCTGTCCTGTACTGTACTGTAGTAGTACTAGCTCTGTCCTGTACTGTAGTAGTACTAGCTCTGTCCTGTAGTAGTAGTACTAGCTCTGTCCTGTACTGTAGTAGTACTAGCTCTGTCCTGTACTGTAGTAGCACTAGCTCTGTCCTGTACTGTAGTAGTAGTACTAGCTCTGTCCCTGTACTGTAGTAGTACTAGCTCTGTCCTGTACTGTAGTAGTAGTACTAGCTCTGTCCTGTACTGTAGTAGTAGTACTAGCTCTGTCCTGTACTGTAGTAATAGTACTAGCTCTGTCCTGTACTGTAGTAGTAGTACTAGCTCTGTCCTGTACTGTAGTAGTAGTACTAGCTCTGTACTGTACTGTAGTAGTAGTACTAGCTCTGTCCTGTACTGTACTGTAGTAGTACTAGCTCTGTACTGTACTGTAGTAGTAGTACTAGCTCTGTACTGTAGTAGTAGTACTAGCTCTGTCATGTACTGTAGTAGTAGTACTAGCTCTGTCCTGTACTGTAGTAGTAGTACTAGCTCTGTCCTGTACTGTAGTAGTACTAGCTCTGTCCTGTACTGTAGTAGTACTAGCTCTGTCCTGTACTGTAGTAGTACTAGCTCTGTCCTGTACTGTAGTAGTACTAGCTCTGTCCTGTACTGTAGTAGTAGTACTAGCTCTGTCCTGTACTGTAGTAGTAGTACTAGCTCTGTCCTGTACTGTAGTAGTAGTACTAGCTCTGTCCTGTACTGTAGTAGTACTAGCTCTGTCCTGTACTGTAGTAGTACTAGCTCTGTCCTGTACTGTAGTAGTAGTACAAGCTCTGTCCTGTACTGTAGTAGTAGTACTAGCTCTGTACTGTAGTAGTAGTACTAGCTCTGTACTGTACTGTAGTAGTACTAGCTCTGTCCTGTACTGTAGTAGTACTAGCTCTGTCCTGTACTGTAGTAGTAGTACTAGCTCTGTCCTGTACTGTAGTAGTACTAGCTCTGTCCTGTACTGTAGTAGTACTAGCTCTGTACTGTAGTAGTACTAGCTCTGTACTGTACTGTAGTAGTAGTACTAGCTCTGTATTAGTAGTAGTAGTAGTACTAGCTCTGTCCTGTACTGTAGTAGTACTAGCTCTGTCCTGTACTGTAGTAGTAGTACTAGCTCTGTCCTGTACTGTACTGTAGTAGTACTAGCTCTGTCCTGTACTGTAGTAGTACTAGCTCTGTCCTGTACTGTAGTAGTAGTAGCTCTGTCCTGTACTGTAGTAGTACTAGCTCTGTCCTGTAGTAGTAGTACTAGCTCTGTACTGTAGTAGTAGTACTAGCTCTGTCCTGTACTGTAGTAGTAGTACTAGCTCTGTCCTGTACTGTACTGTAGTAGTACTAGCTCTGTCCTGTACTGTAGTAGTAGTACTAGCTCTGTCCTGTACTGTAGTAGTAGTAGCTCTGTCCTGTACTGTAGTAGTACTAGCTCTGTCCTGTAGTAGTAGTACTAGCTCTGTCCTGTACTGTAGTAGTACTAGCTCTGTCCTGTACTGTAGTAGTAGTACTAGCTCTGTCCTGTACTGTAGTAGCACTAGCTCTGTCCTGTACTGTAGTAGTAGTACTAGCTCTGTCCTGTACTGTAGTAGTACTAGCTCTGTCCTGTACTGTAGTAGTAGTACTAGCTCTGTCCTGTACTGTAGTAGTAGTACTAGCTCTGTCCTGTACTGTAGTAATAGTACTAGCTCTGTCCTGTACTGTACTGTAGTAGTACTAGCTCTGTCCTGTACTGTAGTAGTACTAGCTCTGTCCTGTAGTAGTAGTACTAGCTCTGTCCTGTACTGTAGTAGTACTAGCTCTGTCCTGTACTGTAGTAATAGTACTAGCTCTGTCCTGTACTGTACTGTAGTAGTACTAGCTCTGTCCTGTACTGTAGTAGTACTAGCTCTGTCCTGTAGTAGTAGTACTAGCTCTGTCCTGTACTGTAGTAGTACTAGCTCTGTCCTGTACTGTAGTAGTAGTACTAGCTCTGTACTGTACTGTAGTAGTAGTACTAGCTCTGTCCTGTACTGTACTGTAGTAGTACTAGCTCTGTACTGTACTGTAGTAGTAGTACTAGCTCTGTACTGTAGTAGTAGTACTAGCTCTGTCATGTACTGTAGTAGTAGTACTAGCTCTGTCCTGTACTGTAGTAGTAGTACTAGCTCTGTCCTGTACTGTAGTAGTACTAGCTCTGTCCTGTACTGTAGTAGTACTAGCTCTGTCCTGTACTGTAGTAGTACTAGCTCTGTCCTGTACTGTAGTAGTACTAGCTCTGTCCTGTACTGTAGTAGTAGTACTAGCTCTGTCCTGTACTGTAGTAGTAGTACTAGCTCTGTCCTGTACTGTAGTAGTAGTACTAGCTCTGTCCTGTACTGTAGTAGTAGTACTAGCTCTGTCCTGTACTGTAGTAGTACTAGCTCTGTCCTGTACTGTAGTAGTAGTACTAGCTCTGTCCTGTACTGTAGTAGTAGTACTAGCTCTGTCCTGTACTGTAGTAGTACTAGCTCTGTCCTGTACTGTAGTAGTAGTACTAGCTCTGTACTGTACTGTAGTAGTAGTACTAGCTCTGTCCTGTACTGCAGTAGTAGTACTAGCTCTGTACTGTAGTAGTAAGTACTAGCTCTGTCCTGTACTGTAGTAGTAGTACTAGCTCTGTCCTGTACTGTAGTAGTAGTACTAGCTCTGTACTGTACTGTAGTAGTACTAGCTCTGTCCTGTACTGTAGTAGTAGTACTAGCTCTGTACTGTACTGTAGTAGTACTAGCTCTGTCCTGTACTGTAGTAGTAGTAGTAGCTCTGTCCTGTACTGTAGTAGTACTAGCTCTGTCCTGTACTGTAGTAGTAGTACTAGCTCTGTCCTGTACTGTAGTAGTACTAGCTCTGTTCTGTACTGTAGTAGTAGTACTAGCTCTGTACTGTACTGTAGTAGTAGTACTAGCTCTGTCCTGTACTGTAGTAGTACTAGCTCTGTTCTGTACTGTAGTAGTAGTACTAGCTCTGTCCTGTACTGTAGTAGTAGTACTAGCTCTGTACTGTACTGTAGTAGTAGTACTAGCTCTGTCCTGTACTGTAGTAGTACTAGCTCTGTCCTGTACTGTAGTAGTAGTACTAGCTCTGTACTGTACTGTAGTAGTAGTACTAGCTCTGTCCTGTACTGTAGTAGTACTAGCTCTGTCCTGTACTGTAGTAGTAGTACTAGCTCTGTACTGTAGTAGTAGTACTAGCTCTGTCCTGTACTGTAGTAGTAGTACTAGCTCTGTCCTGTACTGTAGTAGTAGTACTAGCTCTGTCCTGTACTGTAGTAGTACTAGCTCTGTCCTGTACTGTAGTAGTAGTACTAGCTCTGTACTGTACTGTAGTAGTACTAGCTCTGTCCTGTACTGTAGTAGTACTAGCTCTGTCCTGTACTGTAGTAGTAGTACTAGCTCTGTCCTGTACTGTAGTAGTAGTACTAGCTCTGTCCTGTACTGTAGTAGTAGTACTAGCTCTGCCCTGTACTGTAGTAGTAGTACTAGCTCTGTAGTAGTAGTAGTAGTAGTACTAGCTCTGTCCTGCACTGTAGTAGTACTAGCTCTGTACTGTACTGTAGTAGTAGTACTAGCTCTGTAGTAGTACTGTAGTAGTAGTACTAGCTCTGTCCTGTACTGTAGTAGTAGTACTAGCTCTGTCCTGTACTGTAGTAGTAGTACTAGCTCTGTCCTGTACTGTAGTAGTACTAGCTCTGTCCTGTACTGTAGTAGTAGTACTAGCTCTGTCCTGTACTGTAGTAGTAGTACTAGCTCTGTCCTGTACTGTAGTAGTACTAGCTCTGTCCTGTACTGTAGTAGTAGTACTAGCTCTGTCCTGTACTGTAGTAGTACTAGCTCTGTCCTGTACTGTAGTAGTAGTACTAGCTCTGTCCTGTACTGTAGTAGTAGTACTAGCTCTGTCCTGTACTGTAGTAGTAGTACTAGCTCTGTCCTGTACTGTAGTAGTAGTACTAGCTCTGTCCTGTACTGTAGTAGTAGTACTAGCTCTGCCTGTACTGTAGTAGTAGTACTAGCTCTGTAGTAGTAGTAGTAGTAGTACTAGCTCTGTCCTGTACTGTAGTAGTACTAGCTCTGTACTGTACTGTAGTAGTAGTACTAGCTCTGTCTGTAGTAGTAGTAGTAGTACTAGCTCTGTCCTGTACTGTAGTAGTAGTACTAGCTCTGTCCTGTACTGTAGTAGTAGTACTAGCTCTGTCCTGTACTGTAGTAGTACTAGCTCTGTCCTGTACTGTAGTAGTAGTACTAGCTCTGTCCTGTACTGTAGTAGTAGTACTAGCTCTGTCCTGTACTGTAGTAGTACTAGCTCTGTCCTGTACTGTAGTAGTAGTACTAGCTCTGTCCTGTACTGTAGTAGTACTAGCTCTGTCCTGTACTGTAGTAGTAGTACTAGCTCTGTCCTGTAGTAGTAGTACTAGCTCTGTCCTGTACTGTAGTAGTAGTACTAGCTCTGTACTGTAGTAGTAGTACTAGCTCTGTCCTGTACTGTAGTAGTAGTACTAGCTCTGTCCTGTAGTAGTAGTACTAGCTCTGTCCTGTACTGTAGTAGTAGTACTAGCTCTGTACTGTAGTAGTAGTACTAGCTCTGTCCTGTACTGTAGTAGTAGTACTAGCTCTGTCCTGTACTGTAGTAGTAGTACTAGCTCTGTCCTGTACTGTAGTAGTAGTACTAGCTCTGTCCTGTACTGTAGTAGTAGTACTAGCTCTGTCCTGTACTGTAGTAGTACTAGCTCTGTCCTGTACTGTAGTAGTAGTACTAGCTCTGTCCTGTACTGTAGTAGTAGTACTAGCTCTGTACTGTAGTAGTAGTACTAGCTCTGTACTGTACTGTAGTAGTAGTACTAGCTCTGTACTGTAGTAGTAGTACTAGCTCTGTCCTGTACTGTAGTAGTAGTACTAGCTCTGTACTGTAGTAGTAGTACTAGCTCTGCCCTGTACTGTAGTAGTAGTACTAGCTCTGTAGTAGTAGTAGTAGTACTAGCTCTGTCCTGTACTGTAGTAGTAGTACTAGCTATGTATTAGTAGTAGTAGTACTAGCTCTGTCCTGTACCGTAGTAGTAGTACTAGCTCTGTAGTAGTAGTAGTAGTAGTACTAGCTCTGTCCTGTACTGTAGTAGTAGTACTAGCTCTCTAGTAGTAGTAGTAGTAGTAGTACTAGCTCTGTCCTGTACTGTAGTAGTAGTACTAGCTCTGTCCTGTACTGTAGTAGTAGTACTAGCTCTGTAGTAGTAGTAGTAGTAGTAGTAGTAGTCCTAGCTCTGTTCTGTACTGTAGTAGTAGTACTAGCTCTGTCCTGTACTGTAGTAGTAGTACTAGCTCTGTCCTGTACTGTAGTAGTAGTACTAGCTCTGTCCTGTACTGTAGTAGTAGTACTAGCTCTGTCCTGTACTGTAGTAGTAGTAGTAGCTCTGTCCTGTACTGTAGTAGTAGTACTAGCTCTGTCCTGTACTGTAGTAGTAGTACTAGCTCTGTCCTGTACTGTAGTAGTAGTACTAGCTCTGTACTGTACTGTAGTAGTACTAGCTCTGTCCTGTACTGTAGTAGTAGTACTAGCTCTGTCCTGTACTGTAGTAGTAGTACTAGCTCTGTCCTGTACTGTAGTAGTAGTACTAGCTCTGTCCTGTACTGTAGTAGTAATACTAGCTCTGTCCTGTACTGTAGTAGTACTAGCTCTGTCCTGTACTGTAGTAGTAGTACTAGCTCTGTCCTGTACTGTAGTAGTAGTACTAGCTCTGTACTGTACTGTAGTAGTACTAGCTCTGTCCTGTACTGTAGTAGTAGTACTAGCTCTGTCCTGTACTGTAGTAGTAGTACTAGCTCTGTCCTGTACTGTAGTAGTACTAGCTCTGTACTGTACTGTAGTAGTAGTACTAGCTCTGTCCTGTACTGTAGTAGTAGTACTAGCTCTGTCCTGTACTGCAGTAGTACTAGCTCTGTCCTGTACTGTAGTAGTACTAGCTCTGTCCTGTACTGTAGTAGTACTAGCTCTGTACTGTAGTAGTAGTACTAGCTCTGTCCTGTACTGTAGTAGTAGTACTAGCTCTGTACTGTAGTAGTAGTACTAGCTCTGTCCTGTACTGTAGTAGTAGTACTAGCTCTGTCCTGTACTGTAGTAGTAGTACTAGCTCTGTACTGTAGTAGTAGTACTAGCTCTGTCCTGTACTGTAGTAGTAGTACTAGCTCTGTACTGTAGTAGTAGTACTAGCTCTGTCCTGTACTGTAGTAGTAGTACTAGCTCTGTACTGTAGTAGTAGTACTAGCTCTGTCCTGTACTGTAGTAGTAGTACTAGCTCTGTACTGTAGTAGTAGTACTAGCTCTGTACTTTACTGTAGTAGTAGTACTAGCTCTGTACTGTACTGTAGTAGTACTAGCTCTGTCAATTCAATTCAATTCAATTTTATTTATATAGCGTCTAATACAACAGAGTTGTCTCTAGACGCTTTACAGAGACCCATACCCAGAACATGACCCCCGAGCAGTTATTACATAAACAATGTCAGGTAAAAACTCCCCTAGTGGGAGAAAAACCTTAAGCCAAACAGTGGCAAGGAAAAACTCCCCTTTAGGAGGGAAGAAACCTTGAGCAGGACCAGGCTCATCAGGGGGGACCCTCCTGCCGAGGGCCAGACTGGTGGGTCAGGGACGGCAACAGCACAGCAGGCAGGTGGAAGCAGCAACGGGATGACCGGGGGTGGGGACCGCAGGCCAGCACACAGCTCCCGAAGCTCCGGCCCAATCAGCAAGTCCCAGGTTGGGGTGCAGGGTCAGGAAAAGACTTGTGCTCCGTAATGCAAGCTACAAGCCACCCATGGCCACCTGCAGGACAAAAGAGAGAAAAGGGAGGAGAAGGGGGGGGCAGCAACGGGATGACCAGGGGTGGGGACCGCAGGCCAGCACGCAGCTCCCGAAGCTCCGGCCCAATCAGCAAGTCCCAGGTTGGGGTGCAGGGTCGGGGAAAGACTTGTGCTCCGTAATGCAAGCTACAAGCCACCCACGACCACCTGCAGGTTCCGGTGTCCGGCAAAGGATGCTGCAACATGGACAAAAGAGAGAAAAGGGAGGAGAAGGGGGGGGCCAGCACAAGAAACCACAGGAGCGACTCTGACACACTAAAGTTTACACTACCTAGAGATTTACCAACACCAGCTAGAGGTTTACTAAACACTAACTATAGGCTTTACTAAACAGAAATGTTTTAAGTTTAGTTTTAAAGGTGGAGGTGGTGTCAGCCCCCTTAACCCAGATTGGAAGTTGGTTCCATAGTAGTGGTGCCTGATAGCAGAACGCCCGCCCTCCAAATCTACATTTAGATACTCTAGGAACTACAAGTAAACCTGCACTCTGAGAACGGAGAGCTCTGACAGGAACATAAGGCACTATCAGGTCTTGCAAATAATGCGGAGCTAAGCCGTTTTGGGCTTTATACGCAAGTAATACAATTTTAAATTGGATTCTGAATTTTACGGGTAACCAATGGAGCGACGCTAACACTGGAGAGACGTGGTCTCTCCTGCTAATTCCTGTCAGTACTCGTGCTGCTGCATTTTGGATCAGCTGGAGCCTATTCAGCAAATTACTTGGACATCCTGCTAACAACACATTACAGTAATCTAGTCTAGAAGATACAAACGCATGAACTAGTTTTTCTGCATCACTCTGTGAGAGGATTTTCCTAATCTTTGCAATATTACGGAGATGGAAAAAGGCTATTTTACAAACCTGATTGACATATGGTTTAAACGACAAATCCTGATCGAAAATAACACCAAGATTTCTCACAGTTGCACTGGAAGCCATCGCAACACCATCTAATCCCTTCCTAAGATGCTCTGGACCAAGAATGATAACCTCTGTTTTATCTGAATTTAGAAGCAGGAAATTTCTGGACATCCAGTCCTTGATGTCCCTAAGACATGCCTGAAGTTTAACTAACGGTTCTGTTTCATCCGGCTTCATAGACAAATAGAGCTGCGTATCATCAGCATAACAATGAAAGTGTATGCCGTGATTCTGGATTATACTTCCCAACGGCTGCATGTATAAACTGAACAAGATTGGCCCTAGCACTGAACCCTGCGGAACACCATAACAGACCCTTGACTGTTCTGAAGAAACCTCATGTACATGAACAAACTGGAACCTGTCAGATAGGTATGATTTAAACCAACATAGAGCTGTCCCTTTAATCCCAACAACATGCTCTAACCTGTGCAGTAAAATGCTGATCTATAGTGTCAAAAGCAGCACTGAGGTCCAGTAGAACCAGTATGGACACTAATCCCTTATCTGAGGCCATAAGGAGGTCATTCGTGACTCGAACAAGTGCTGTCTCTGTGCTATGATGCATTCTGAACCCTGACTGAAAGACTTCAAACAGATCATTTCTATACAAATAGTCACATAACTGGCTTGAAACTGCCTTTTCCAGAATTTTAGACACAAATGGAAGGTTGGAAATTGGTCTATAATTAGCTAAGGTGTCTGGGTCAAGAGAAGGTTTTTTAAGTAAAGGTTTAATTACTGCGACTTTGAAAACCTGTGGTACATATCCTAAACTTAGGGATAAGTTAATTTGGTCCAGTATTGTCGTACCAATAAGAGAAAAAATATGTTTGAATAGACGAGTCGGGATGGGGTCTAACATACATGTGGTTGACTTAGCTCTATTAACGAGTGAAGTCAGCTCAGGGAGGTCTATAGGATCAAAACAGTCTAGAGACAAGTCAGAGCCTAGGGAAGTCGCTAAAGCTGAAGAAACACCTACAACCGGCTGGTTGATTTCTTCTCTAATTCTCGCGATTTTACTGTTGAAGAAGCCCATAAAGTCCTCACTACTGAGAGCTGCAGGAATGCACGGCTCAACAGAGTTGTGACTCTTTGTCAGCCTGGCTACAGTGCTGAACAGAAAACGTGGGTTACTTTTGTTATCCTCTATCAACGTTGAATAATAAGCTGTTCTGGCTTTGCGAATGGCTTTTTTATATACTATTAGAATATCTTTCCATTCACGATGAGAGTCTACAGACCTACAAGAGTACCACTTCCTTTCCATTTTACGCACGTTTTGTTTCAACATGCGGATATCTGAATTATACCAGGGAGTTAAGCTCCTGTGGCTAGAAACCCTCCTTTTCAAAGGAGCAACTTCATCTAAAGCTGAATGCAACAAATCAGCAGTGTTACTAGCAAGGAAATCAACATCTGCAGAGGTAGAACCCAGGTCACTGGCCTCGACTACATCACTATTTCGCACTGTCGTAAGATAAGCAATGGCCTCCCTAAATTTAACAATAACTTCATCAGACAAACATCTGCTAAAATAATACCTCCTATTTTGCACTTCAACATCAACAAAATTAAATTCAAACGTTATTAAGTAATGGTCGGATAAAAGGGAGTTTACAGGTGACACCAACAGACCATCAGTTTCAACACCGTAGGTGAGAACGAGATCGAGAGTATGATTAAAACAGTGCGTCGGTTTATCCACTTTTTGTGAGATACCCATTGATTCTAGAAGAGAATCGAAGGCTAATTTAAGATTATCGCTTTCAACATCCATATGAATGTTAAAATCACCCACTATGATGAATTTATCTGTGCTGATCAATAATCCAGAAAGGAAATCTGAAAATTCAGACAAAAACTCCAGATACGCACCAGCAGGGGGCCAGTACACTACCACTAACACAACTGGCTTCTCTGATTTCCGGCTCGGAAATTTCAGACCAAGCATGAGGCTTTCAAATGTATTATAGTTGCACTTGGGTTCAATTTTTGTTTGGAGACCGGAGTTATAAATTGCTGCGACTCCTCCGCCTCGGCCCGTGCTTCTAGGAATGTGATGATTAAAGTAGCCGGGCGGAGTTGATTCATTCAAACTAACATACTCTTCCTCCTGTAACCATGTTTCTGTTAAGCAGAAAATATCACTCCTGCTCTCTGTAATTATATCATTTACTAACAGAGACTTAGAGCTTAATGATCGTATATTTAGTAGTCCGCATCTAATTTTTCGGTCTGTAATTGGTACCAAATGTGCATTGGTTTTAATTTTTACAAGGTTATCTTGGTTAACGCCTCTATAACGCTGCACCTGGTGAACTTTTGGAGGGCGGGGAACTGCAACCACTTCTATTTTGCTAGGCACCTCTAACTGACTAAGCCTCGCCTCCAGCCCTGTTAAACTACAGCTCTGCATCCTGGCCTGGACCCTGCATTGTCAGGGGGAGTGTCTAATAACATTGGCCAGATATCTAGACATAAGAGCTGCACCATCCCGGGTGGGATGAATGCCGTCCCTTCTAATCAGACCGGGCTTTCCCCAGAATGTCTCCCAGTTGTCAATAAAGTCCACGTCGTTTTCTGAACACCACTGAGACAACCAGCGGCGGAGCGAGAGCATGCGACTAAACATGTCATCGCTGGTCAGATTGGGGAGGGGGCCAGAAAAACCTACAGAGTCCGACATGGTCTTGGCGTAGTTACACACCGAGACAGTATTCATTCTGGTTACTTCCGACTGGCGAAGACGGGAGTCATTAGCTCCGACATTGATGATAACTTTACCATATTTACGATTACTCTTTGCCAGTAGCTTCAAATTTGCTTCTATGTCGCCCGCTCTGGCCCCCGGGATGCACCTAACTAAGGTCTCTGGAGTCGGCTTCACATGTCTGACTATGGAGTCTCCAATCACCAGGGTCGGTTTCTCAACAGATGTGTCGCTAAGTGGGGAAAATCTGTTAGACACATGAAGCGGGTGGTGGTGTTCCGTGAGCCCTTTAAGACTAGTCTTCCTCCGAACCGTCACCCAGCTGCCCTGCCTGGCCGGCTGCTCGAGAGCTGCAGGGGAGCGGCTACGCTCAGCTGCTACGGGCCGGTCCGCCGCTAGCTTAGCCTGGTTAGCTGAGGAGGCTCTCGGACTATGGTTTAGTTGGCCGAACCGGACCTCTAACTGACTGAGCCTCGCCTCCAGCCCTGCAAATAAACTACACTTTAAGCACTTACCGTCTTCACTAAAGGAGGCAGAGGAATAACTAAACATTTCACACACTGAGCAGGAAAGAGGTGAAGCGGTGGGAGCCGGAGCGGCCATGCTAAGATGCTAACGGAGGCTAACGGACAGAAAATGTATCGGTGATTGGTGACAGTGAAAGTTACGGAAGAGAAAATGAGCGAGTGTTGAAATAAAGACAGTAATGTACCAGATATAGTGCTATTTTACCAGAAAACAGTCTAAGTTTTAGATAAAAAGTCGGGAGAGATCTGAGCCTGCAAACGCCGTGAGACGGCAGCAGCACAGACCGCAAACACCAGGAAGTGACGCGATGCGTGACGCAATACGTTACCCAATCAGCAACCCCACCTCATTACTCGTTACTGTCCTGTACTGTAGTAGTAGTACTAGCTCTGTCCTGTACTGTAGTAGTAGTACTAGCTATGTACTGTACTGTAGTAGTAGTACTAGCTCTGTCCTGTACTGTAGTAGTAGTACTAGCTCTGTCCTGTACTGTAGTAGTAGTACTAGCTATGTACTGTACTGTAGTAGTAGTACTAGCTCTGTCCTGTACTGTACTATAGTACTAGCTCTGTCCTGTACTGTAGTAGTAGTACTAGCTCTGTACTGTAGTAGTAGTACTAGCTCTGTCCTGTACTGTAGTAGTAGTACTAGCTCTGTACTGTAGTAGTAGTACTAGCTCTGTCCTGTACTGTAGTAGTAGTACTAGCTCTGTCCTGTACTGTAGTAGTAGTACTAGCTCTGTACTGTAGTAGTAGTACTAGCTCTGTCCTGTACTGTAGTAGTAGTACTAGCTCTGTACTGTAGTAGTAGTACTAGCTCTGTCCTGTACTGTAGTAGTAGTACTAGCTCTGTACTGTAGTAGTAGTACTAGCTCTGTCCTGTACTGTAGTAGTAGTACTAGCTCTGTACTGTAGTAGTAGTACTATCTCTGTACTGTACTGTAGTAGTAGTACTAGCTATGTCCTGTACTGTAGTAGTAGTACTAGCTCTGTCCTGTACTGTAGTAGTAGTACTAGCTCTGTCCTGTACTGTAGTAGTAGTACTAGCTCTGTACTGTACTGTAGTAGTAGTACTAGCTCTGTCCTGTACTGTAGTAGTAGTACTAGCTCTGTCCTGTAGTAGTAGTACTAGCTCTGTCCTGTACTGTAGTAGTACTAGCTCTGTACTGTACTGTAGTAGTAGTACTAGCTCTGTACTGTAGTAGTAGTACTAGCTCTGTCCTGTACTGTAGTAGTAGTACTAGCTCTGTACTGTAGTAGTACTAGCTCTGTCCTGTACTGTAGTAGTACTAGCTCTGTACTGTAGTAGTAGTACTAGCTCTGTACTGTACTGTAGTAGTAGTACTAGCTCTGTCCTGTACTGTAGTAGTAGTACTAGCTCTGTCCTGTACTGTAGTAGTACTAGCTCTGTCCTGTACTGTAGTAGTACTAGCTCTGTCCTGTACTGTAGTAGTAGTACTAGCTCTGTCATGTACTGTAGTAGTACTAGCTCTGTCTTGTACTGTAGTAGTAGTACTAGCTCTGTCCTGTACTGTAGTAGTAGTACTAGGTCTGTCCTGTACTGTAGTAGTACTAGCTCTGTCCTGTACTGTAGTAGTAGTACTAGCTCTGTACTGTACTGTAGTAGTAGTACTAGCTCTGTCCTGTACTGTAGTAGTACTAGCTCTGTACTGTACTGTAGTAGTAGTACTAGCTCTGTCCTGTCCTGTACTGTAGTAGTAGTACTAGCTCTGTCCTGTACTGTAGTAGTAGTACTAGCTCTGTACTGTAGTAGTAGTACTAGCTCTGTCCTGTACTGTAGTAGTAGTACTAGCTCTGTTCTGTACTGTAGTAGTAGTACTAGCTCTGTCCTGTACTGTAGTAGTACTAGCTCTGTTCTGTACTGTAGTAGTAGTACTAGCTCTGTACTGTACTGTAGTAGTAGTACTAGCTCTGTACTGTACTGTAGTAGTAGTACTAGCTCTGTCCTGTACTGTAGTAATAGTACTAGCTCTGTCCTGTACTGTAGTAGTAGTACTAGCTCTGTCCTGTACTGTAGTAGTAGTACTAGCTCTGTCCTGTACTATAGTAGTAGTACTAGCTCTGTCCTGTACTGTAGTAGTAGTACTAGCTCTGTCCTGTACTGTAGTAGTACTAGCTCTGTCCTGTACTGTAGTAGTAGTACTAGCTCTGTCCTGTACTGTAGTAGTAGTACTAGCTCTGTACTGTAGTAGTAGTACTAGCTCTGTCCTGTACTGTAGTAGTAGTACTAGCTCTGTCCTGTACTGTAGTAGTACTAGCTCTGTCCTGTACTGTAGTAGTAGTACTAGCTCTGTCCTGTACTGTAGTAGTACTAGCTCTGTCCTGTACTGTAGTAGTAGTACTAGCTCTGTCCTGTATTGTAGTAGTAGTACTAGCTCTGTCCTGTACTGTAGTAGTAGTACTAGCTCTGTACTGTAGTAGTAGTACTAGCTCTGTACTGTAGTAGTAGTACTAGCTCTGTCCTGTACTGTACTGTAGTAGTACTAGCTCTGTCCTGTACTGTAGTAGTAGTACTAGCTCTGTCCTGTACTGTAGTAGTAGTACTAGCTCTGTCCTGTACTGTAGTAGTAGTACTAGCTCTGTACTGTACTGTAGTAGTAGTACTAGCTCTGTCCTGCACTGTAGTAGTAGTACTATCTCTGTCCTGTACTGTAGTAGTAGTACTAGCTCTGTCCTGTACTGTAGTAGTACTAGCTCTGTCCTGTACTGTAGTAGTAGTACTAGCTCTGTCCTGTACTGTAGTAGTAGTACTAGCTCTGTACTGTAGTAGTAGTACTAGCTCTGTACTGTACTGTAGTAGTAGTACTAGCTCTGTACTGTAGTAGTAGTACTAGCTCTGTCCTGTACTGTAGTAGTAGTACTAGCTCTGTAGTAGTAGTAGTAGTACTAGCTCTGTCCTGTACTGTAGTAGTAGTACTAGCTATGTATTAGTAGTAGTAGTACTAGCTCTGTCCTGTACCGTAGTAGTAGTACTAGCTCTGTAGTAGTAGTAGTAGTAGTACTAGCTCTGTCCTGTACTGTAGTAGTAGTACTAGCTCTCTAGTAGTAGTAGTAGTAGTAGTACTAGCTCTGTCCTGTACTGTAGTAGTAGTACTAGCTCTCTAGTAGTAGTAGTAGTAGTAGTACTAGCTCTGTCCTGTACTGTAGTAGTAGTACTAGCTCTGTAGTAGTAGTAGTAGTAGTAGTAGTCCTAGCTCTGTTCTGTACTGTAGTAGTAGTACTAGCTCTGTCCTGTACTGTAGTAGTAGTACTAGCTCTGTCCTGTACTGTAGTAGTAGTACTAGCTCTGTCCTGTACTGTAGTAGTAGTACTAGCTCTGTCCTGTACTGTAGTAGTAGTACTAGCTCTGTCCTGTACTGTAGTAGTACTAGCTCTGTCCTGTACTGTAGTAGTAGTACTAGCTCTGTCCTGTACTGTAGTAGTAGTACTAGCTCTGTACTGTACTGTAGTAGTACTAGCTCTGTCCTGTACTGTAGTAGTAGTACTAGCTCTGTCCTGTACTGTAGTAGTAGTACTAGCTCTGTCCTGTACTGTAGTAGTAGTACTAGCTCTGTCCTGTACTGTAGTAGTAGTACTAGCTCTGTCCTGTACTGTAGTAGTACTAGCTCTGTACTGTACTGTAGTAGTACTAGCTCTGTCCTGTACTGTAGTAGTAGTACTAGCTCTGTCCTGTACTGTAGTAGTAGTACTAGCTCTGTCCTGTACTGTAGTAGTAGTACTAGCTCTGTACTGTAGTAGTAGTACTAGCTCTGTCCTGTACTGTAGTAGTAGTACTAGCTCTGTCCTGTACTGTAGTAGTAGTACTAGCTCTGTACTGTACTGTAGTAGTACTAGCTCTGTCCTGTACTGTAGTAGTAGTACTAGCTCTGTCCTGTACTGTAGTAGTAGTACTAGCTCTGTCCTGTACTGTAGTAGTAGTACTAGCTCTGTACTGTAGTAGTAGTACTAGCTCTGTCCTGTACTGTAGTAGTAGTACTAGCTCTGTCCTGTACTGTAGTAGTACTAGCTCTGTCCTGTACTGTAGTAGTACTAGCTCTGTCCTGTACTGTAGTAGTAGTACTAGCTCTGTCCTGTACTGTAGTAGTACTAGCTCTGTCCTGTACTGTAGTAGTACTAGCTCTGTCCTGTACTGTAGTAGTACTAGCTCTGTCCTGTACTGTAGTAGTACTAGCTCTGTACTGTAGTAGTAGTACTAGCTCTGTACTGTACTGTAGTAGTAGTACTAGCTCTGTCCTGTACTGTAGTAGTAGTACTAGCTCTGTCCTGTACTGTAGTAGTACTAGCTCTGTCCTGTACTGTAGTAGTACTAGCTCTGTCCTGTACTGTAGTAGTACTAGCTCTGTACTGTAGTAGTAGTACTAGCTCTGTCCTGTACTGTAGTAGTACTAGCTCTGTCCTGTACTGTAGTAGTAGTACTAGCTCTGTACTGTAGTAGTAGTACTAGCTCTGTCCTGTACTGTAGTAGTAGTACTAGCTCTGTAGTAGTAGTAGTAGTACTAGCTCTGTCCTGTACCGTAGTAGTAGTACTAGCTCTGTAGTAGTAGTAGTAGTAGTACTAGCTCTGTCCTGTACTGTAGTAGTAGTACTAGCTCTGCCCTGTACTGTAGTAGTAGTACTAGCTCTGTAGTAGTAGTAGTAGTACTAGCTCTGCCCTGTACTGTAGTAGTAGTACTAGCTCTCTAGTAGTAGTAGTAGTAGTAGTACTAGCTCTGTCCTGTACTGTAGTAGTAGTACTAGCTCTGTAGTAGTAGTAGTAGTAGTAGTAGTCCTAGCTCTGTTCTGTACTGTAGTAGTAGTACTAGCTCTGTCCTGTACTGTAGTAGTAGTACTAGCTCTGTCCTGTACTGTAGTAGTAGTACTAGCTCTGTCCTGTACTGTAGTAGTAGTACTAGCTCTGTCCTGTACTGTAGTAGTACTAGCTCTGTCCTGTACTGTAGTAGTAGTACTAGCTCTGTCCTGTACTGTAGTAGTAGTACTAGCTCTGTACTGTACTGTAGTAGTACTAGCTCTGTCCTGTACTGTAGTAGTAGTACTAGCTCTGTCCTGTACTGTAGTAGTAGTACTAGCTCTGTCCTGTACTGTAGTAGTAGTACTAGCTCTGTCCTGTACTGTAGTAGTAGTACTAGCTCTGTCCTGTACTGTAGTAGTACTAGCTCTGTCCTGTACTGTAGTAGTAGTACTAGCTCTGTCCTGTACTGTAGTAGTAGTACTAGCTCTGTACTGTACTGTAGTAGTACTAGCTCTGTCCTGTACTGTAGTAGTAGTACTAGCTCTGTCCTGTACTGTAGTAGTAGTACTAGCTCTGTACTGTAGTAGTAGTACTAGCTCTGTCCTGTACTGTAGTAGTAGTACTAGCTCTGTCCTGTACTGTAGTAGTACTAGCTCTGTCCTGTACTGTAGTAGTACTAGCTCTGTCCTGTACTGTAGTAGTACTGGCTCTGTCCTGTACTGTAGTAGTAGTACTAGCTCTGTCCTGTACTGTAGTAGTACTAGCTCTGTACTGTACTGTAGTAGTAGTACTAGCTCTGTCCTGTACTGTAGTAGTACTAGCTCTGTCCTGTACTGTAGTAGTACTAGCTCTGTCCTGTACTGTAGTAGTACTAGCTCTGTACTGTAGTAGTAGTACTAGCTCTGTCCTGTACTGTAGTAGTAGTACTAGCTCTGTACTGTAGTAGTAGTACTAGCTCTGTCCTGTACTGTAGTAGTAGTACTAGCTCTGTCCTGTACTGTAGTAGTAGTACTAGCTCTGTACTGTAGTAGTAGTACTAGCTCTGTCCTGTACTGTAGTAGTAGTACTAGCTCTGTACTGTAGTAGTAGTACTAGCTCTGTCCTGTACTGTAGTAGTAGTACTAGCTCTGTACTGTAGTAGTAGTACTAGCTCTGTACTTTACTGTAGTAGTAGTACTAGCTCTGTACTGTACTGTAGTAGTACTAGCTCTGTCCTGTACTGTAGTAGTAGTACTAGCTCTGTCCTGTACTGTAGTAGTAGTACTAGCTATGTACTGTACTGTAGTAGTAGTACTAGCTCTGTCCTGTACTGTACTATAGTACTAGCTCTGTCCTGTACTGTAGTAGTAGTACTAGCTCTGTACTGTAGTAGTAGTACTAGCTCTGTCCTGTACTGTAGTAGTAGTACTAGCTCTGTACTGTAGTAGTAGTACTAGCTCTGTCCTGTACTGTAGTAGTAGTACTAGCTCTGTACTGTAGTAGTAGTACTAGCTCTGTCCTGTACTGTAGTAGTAGTACTAGCTCTGTCCTGTACTGTAGTAGTAGTACTAGCTCTGTCCTGTACTGTAGTAGTAGTACAAGCTCTGTCCTGTACTGTAGTAGTAGTACTAGCTCTGTACTGTACTGTAGTAGTACTAGCTCTGTCCTGTACTGTAGTAGTACTAGCTCTGTCCTGTACTGTAGTAGTAGTACTAGCTCTGTCCTGTACTGTAGTAGTACTAGCTCTGTCCTGTACTGTAGTAGTACTAGCTCTGTACTGTAGTAGTACTAGCTCTGTACTGTACTGTAGTAGTAGTACTAGCTCTGTATTAGTAGTAGTAGTAGTACTAGCTCTGTCCTGTACTGTAGTAGTACTAGCTCTGTCCTGTACTGTAGTAGTAGTACTAGCTCTGTCCTGTACTGTACTGTAGTAGTACTAGCTCTGTCCTGTACTGTAGTAGTACTAGCTCTGTCCTGTACTGTAGTAGTAGTAGCTCTGTCCTGTACTGTAGTAGTACTAGCTCTGTCCTGTAGTAGTAGTACTAGCTCTGTACTGTAGTAGTAGTACTAGCTCTGTCCTGTACTGTAGTAGTAGTACTAGCTCTGTCCTGTACTGTACTGTAGTAGTACTAGCTCTGTCCTGTACTGTAGTAGTAGTACTAGCTCTGTCCTGTACTGTAGTAGTAGTAGCTCTGTCCTGTACTGTAGTAGTACTAGCTCTGTCCTGTAGTAGTAGTACTAGCTCTGTCCTGTACTGTAGTAGTACTAGCTCTGTCCTGTACTGTAGTAGCACTAGCTCTGTCCTGTACTGTAGTAGTAGTACTAGCTCTGTCCTGTACTGTAGTAGTACTAGCTCTGTCCTGTACTGTAGTAGTAGTACTAGCTCTGTCCTGTACTGTAGTAGTAGTACTAGCTCTGTCCTGTACTGTAGTAATAGTACTAGCTCTGTCCTGTACTGTACTGTAGTAGTACTAGCTCTGTCCTGTACTGTAGTAGTACTAGCTCTGTCCTGTAGTAGTAGTACTAGCTCTGTCCTGTACTGTAGTAGTACTAGCTCTGTCCTGTACTGTAGTAGCACTAGCTCTGTCCTGTACTGTAGTAGTAGTACTAGCTCTGTCCTGTACTGTAGTAGTACTAGCTCTGTCCTGTACTGTAGTAGTAGTACTAGCTCTGTCCTGTACTGTAGTAGTAGTACTAGCTCTGTCCTGTACTGTAGTAATAGTACTAGCTCTGTCCTGTACTGTAGTAGTAGTACTAGCTCTGTCCTGTACTGTAGTAGTAGTACTAGCTCTGTACTGTACTGTAGTAGTAGTACTAGCTCTGTCCTGTACTGTACTGTAGTAGTACTAGCTCTGTACTGTACTGTAGTAGTAGTACTAGCTCTGTACTGTAGTAGTAGTACTAGCCTAGCTCTGTACTGTAGTAGTAGTACTAGCTCTGTCATGTACTGTAGTAGTAGTACTAGCTCTGTCCTGTACTGTAGTAGTAGTACTAGCTCTGTCCTGTACTGTAGTAGTACTAGCTCTGTCCTGTACTGTAGTAGTACTAGCTCTGTCCTGTACTGTAGTAGTACTAGCTCTGTCCTGTACTGTAGTAGTACTAGCTCTGTCCTGTACTGTAGTAGTAGTACTAGCTCTGTCCTGTACTGTAGTAGTAGTACTAGCTCTGTCCTGTACTGTAGTAGTAGTACTAGCTCTGTCCTGTACTGTAGTAGTAGTACTAGCTCTGTCCTGTACTGTAGTAGTACTAGCTCTGTCCTGTACTGTAGTAGTAGTACAAGCTCTGTCCTGTACTGTAGTAGTAGTACTAGCTCTGTACTGTAGTAGTAGTACTAGCTCTGTACTGTACTGTAGTAGTACTAGCTCTGTCCTGTACTGTAGTAGTACTAGCTCTGTCCTGTACTGTAGTAGTAGTACTAGCTCTGTCCTGTACTGTAGTAGTACTAGCTCTGTCCTGTACTGTAGTAGTACTAGCTCTGTACTGTAGTAGTACTAGCTCTGTACTGTACTGTAGTAGTAGTACTAGCTCTGTATTAGTAGTAGTAGTAGTACTAGCTCTGTCCTGTACTGTAGTAGTACTAGCTCTGTCCTGTACTGTAGTAGTAGTACTAGCTCTGTCCTGTACTGTACTGTAGTAGTACTAGCTCTGTCCTGTACTGTAGTAGTACTAGCTCTGTCCTGTACTGTAGTAGTAGTAGCTCTGTCCTGTACTGTAGTAGTACTAGCTCTGTCCTGTAGTAGTAGTACTAGCTCTGTACTGTAGTAGTAGTACTAGCTCTGTCCTGTACTGTAGTAGTAGTACTAGCTCTGTCCTGTACTGTACTGTAGTAGTACTAGCTCTGTCCTGTACTGTAGTAGTAGTACTAGCTCTGTCCTGTACTGTAGTAGTAGTAGCTCTGTCCTGTACTGTAGTAGTACTAGCTCTGTCCTGTAGTAGTAGTACTAGCTCTGTCCTGTACTGTAGTAGTACTAGCTCTGTCCTGTACTGTAGTAGCACTAGCTCTGTCCTGTACTGTAGTAGTAGTACTAGCTCTGTCCTGTACTGTAGTAGTACTAGCTCTGTCCTGTACTGTAGTAGTAGTACTAGCTCTGTCCTGTACTGTAGTAGTAGTACTAGCTCTGTCCTGTACTGTAGTAATAGTACTAGCTCTGTCCTGTACTGTACTGTAGTAGTACTAGCTCTGTCCTGTACTGTAGTAGTACTAGCTCTGTCCTGTAGTAGTAGTACTAGCTCTGTCCTGTACTGTAGTAGTACTAGCTCTGTCCTGTACTGTAGTAGCACTAGCTCTGTCCTGTACTGTAGTAGTAGTACTAGCTCTGTCCTGTACTGTAGTAGTACTAGCTCTGTCCTGTACTGTAGTAGTAGTACTAGCTCTGTCCTGTACTGTAGTAGTAGTACTAGCTCTGTCCTGTACTGTAGTAATAGTACTAGCTCTGTCCTGTACTGTAGTAGTAGTACTAGCTCTGTCCTGTACTGTAGTAGTAGTACTAGCTCTGTACTGTACTGTAGTAGTAGTACTAGCTCTGTCCTGTACTGTACTGTAGTAGTACTAGCTCTGTACTGTACTGTAGTAGTAGTACTAGCTCTGTACTGTAGTAGTAGTACTAGCTCTGTCATGTACTGTAGTAGTAGTACTAGCTCTGTCCTGTACTGTAGTAGTAGTACTAGCTCTGTCCTGTACTGTAGTAGTACTAGCTCTGTCCTGTACTGTAGTAGTACTAGCTCTGTCCTGTACTGTAGTAGTAGTACTAGCTCTGTCCTGTACTGTAGTAGTAGTACTAGCTCTGTCCTGTACTGTAGTAGTAGTACTAGCTCTGTCCTGTACTGTAGTAGTAGTACTAGCTCTGTCCTGTACTGTAGTAGTACTAGCTCTGTCCTGTACTGTAGTAGTAGTACTAGCTCTGTCCTGTACTGTAGTAGTAGTACTAGCTCTGTCCTGTACTGTAGTAGTACTAGCTCTGTCCTGTACTGTAGTAGTAGTACTAGCTCTGTACTGTACTGTAGTAGTAGTACTAGCTCTGTCCTGTACTGCAGTAGTAGTACTAGCTCTGTACTGTAGTAGTAGTACTAGCTCTGTCCTGTACTGTAGTAGTAGTACTAGCTCTGTCCTGTACTGTAGTAGTAGTACTAGCTCTGTACTGTACTGTAGTAGTACTAGCTCTGTCCTGTACTGTAGTAGTAGTACTAGCTCTGTACTGTACTGTAGTAGTACTAGCTCTGTCCTGTACTGTAGTAGTAGTAGTAGCTCTGTCCTGTACTGTAGTAGTACTAGCTCTGTCCTGTACTGTAGTAGTAGTACTAGCTCTGTCCTGTACTGTAGTAGTACTAGCTCTGTTCTGTACTGTAGTAGTAGTACTAGCTCTGTACTGTACTGTAGTAGTAGTACTAGCTCTGTCCTGTACTGTAGTAGTACTAGCTCTGTTCTGTACTGTAGTAGTAGTACTAGCTCTGTCCTGTACTGTAGTAGTAGTACTAGCTCTGTACTGTACTGTAGTAGTAGTACTAGCTCTGTCCTGTACTGTAGTAGTACTAGCTCTGTCCTGTACTGTAGTAGTAGTACTAGCTCTGTACTGTAGTAGTAGTACTAGCTCTGTCCTGTACTGTAGTAGTAGTACTAGCTCTGTACTGTACTGTAGTAGTAGTACTAGCTCTGTCCTGTACTGTAGTAGTACTAGCTCTGTCCTGTACTGTAGTAGTAGTACTAGCTCTGTACTGTAGTAGTAGTACTAGCTCTGTCCTGTACTGTAGTAGTAGTACTAGCTCTGTCCTGTACTGTAGTAGTAGTACTAGCTCTGTCCTGTACTGTAGTAGTACTAGCTCTGTCCTGTACTGTAGTAGTAGTACTAGCTCTGTACTGTACTGTAGTAGTACTAGCTCTGTCCTGTACTGTAGTAGTACTAGCTCTGTCCTGTACTGTAGTAGTAGTACTAGCTCTGTCCTGTACTGTACTGTAGTAGTACTAGCTCTGTCCTGTACTGTAGTAGTAGTACTAGCTCTGTCCTGTACTGTAGTAGTAGTACTAGCTCTGTCCTGTACTGTAGTAGTAGTACTAGCTCTGTCCTGTACTGTAGTAGTAGTACTAGCTCTGTACTGTACTGTAGTAGTAGTACTAGCTCTGTACTGTACTGTAGTAGTAGTACTAGCTCTGCCCTGTACTGTAGTAGTAGTACTAGCTCTGTACTGTACTGTAGTAGTAGTACTAGCTCTGTACTGTACTGTAGTAGTAGTACTAGCTCTGCCCTGTACTGTAGTAGTAGTACTAGCTCTGTAGTAGTAGTAGTAGTAGTACTAGCTCTGTCCTGCACTGTAGTAGTACTAGCTCTGTACTGTACTGTAGTAGTAGTACTAGCTCTGTAGTAGTAGTAGTAGTAGTACTAGCTCTGTCCTGTACTGTAGTAGTAGTACTAGCTCTGTCCTGTACTGTAGTAGTAGTACTAGCTCTGTCCTGTACTGTAGTAGTACTAGCTCTGTCCTGTACTGTAGTAGTAGTACTAGCTCTGTCCTGTACTGTAGTAGTAGTACTAGCTCTGTCCTGTACTGTAGTAGTACTAGCTCTGTCCTGTACTGTAGTAGTAGTACTAGCTCTGTCCTGTACTGTAGTAGTACTAGCTCTGTCCTGTACTGTAGTAGTAGTACTAGCTCTGTCCTGTAGTAGTAGTACTAGCTCTGTCCTGTACTGTAGTAGTAGTACTAGCTCTGTACTGTAGTAGTAGTACTAGCTCTGTCCTGTACTGTAGTAGTAGTACTAGCTCTGTCCTGTAGTAGTAGTACTAGCTCTGTCCTGTACTGTAGTAGTAGTACTAGCTCTGTACTGTAGTAGTAGTACTAGCTCTGTCCTGTACTGTAGTAGTACTAGCTCTGTCCTGTACTGTAGTAGTAGTACTAGCTCTGTCCTGTACTGTAGTAGTAGTACTAGCTCTGTCCTGTACTGTAGTAGTAGTACTAGCTCTGTCCTGTACTGTAGTAGTACTAGCTCTGTCCTGTACTGTAGTAGTAGTACTAGCTCTGTCCTGTACTGTAGTAGTAGTACTAGCTCTGTACTGTAGTAGTAGTACTAGCTCTGTACTGTACTGTAGTAGTAGTACTAGCTCTGTACTGTAGTAGTAGTACTAGCTCTGTCCTGTACTGTAGTAGTAGTACTAGCTCTGTACTGTAGTAGTAGTACTAGCTCTGCCCTGTACTGTAGTAGTAGTACTAGCTCTGTAGTAGTAGTAGTAGTACTAGCTCTGTCCTGTACTGTAGTAGTAGTACTAGCTATGTATTAGTAGTAGTAGTACTAGCTCTGTCCTGTACCGTAGTAGTAGTACTAGCTCTGTAGTAGTAGTAGTAGTAGTACTAGCTCTGTCCTGTACTGTAGTAGTACTAGCTCTGTCCTGTACTGTAGTAGTAGTACTAGCTCTGTCCTGTACTGTAGTAGTAGTACTAGCTCTGTACTGTAGTAGTAGTACTAGCTCTGTACTGTAGTAGTAGTACTAGCTCTGTCCTGTACTGTAGTAGTAGTACTAGCTCTGTACTGTAGTAGTAGTACTAGCTCTGTCCTGTACTGTAGTAGTAGTACTAGCTATGTATTAGTAGTAGTAGTACTAGCTCTGTCCTGTACCGTAGTAGTAGTACTAGCTCTGTAGTAGTAGTAGTAGTAGTACTAGCTCTGTCCTGTACTGTAGTAGTAGTACTAGCTCTCTAGTAGTAGTAGTAGTAGTAGTACTAGCTCTGTCCTGTACTGTAGTAGTAGTACTAGCTCTGTCCTGTACTGTAGTAGTAGTACTAGCTCTGTAGTAGTAGTAGTAGTAGTAGTAGTAGTCCTAGCTCTGTTCTGTACTGTAGTAGTAGTACTAGCTCTGTCCTGTACTGTAGTAGTAGTACTAGCTCTGTCCTGTACTGTAGTAGTAGTACTAGCTCTGTACTGTACTGTAGTAGTACTAGCTCTGTCCTGTACTGTAGTAGTAGTACTAGCTCTGTCCTGTACTGTAGTAGTAGTACTAGCTCTGTCCTGTACTGTAGTAGTAGTACTAGCTCTGTACTGTACTGTAGTAGTACTAGCTCTGTCCTGTACTGTAGTAGTAGTACTAGCTCTGTCCTGTACTGTAGTAGTAGTACTAGCTCTGTCCTGTACTGTAGTAGTAGTACTAGCTCTGTCCTGTACTGTAGTAGTAATACTAGCTCTGTCCTGTACTGTAGTAGTACTAGCTCTGTCCTGTACTGTAGTAGTAGTACTAGCTCTGTCCTGTACTGTAGTAGTAGTACTAGCTCTGTACTGTACTGTAGTAGTACTAGCTCTGTCCTGTACTGTAGTAGTAGTACTAGCTCTGTCCTGTACTGTAGTAGTAGTACTAGCTCTGTCCTGTACTGTAGTAGTACTAGCTCTGTACTGTACTGTAGTAGTAGTACTAGCTCTGTCCTGTACTGTAGTAGTAGTACTAGCTCTGTCCTGTACTGCAGTAGTACTAGCTCTGTCCTGTACTGTAGTAGTACTAGCTCTGTCCTGTACTGTAGTAGTACTAGCTCTGTACTGTAGTAGTAGTACTAGCTCTGTCCTGTACTGTAGTAGTAGTACTAGCTCTGTACTGTAGTAGTAGTACTAGCTCTGTCCTGTACTGTAGTAGTAGTACTAGCTCTGTCCTGTACTGTAGTAGTAGTACTAGCTCTGTACTGTAGTAGTAGTACTAGCTCTGTCCTGTACTGTAGTAGTAGTACTAGCTCTGTACTGTAGTAGTAGTACTAGCTCTGTCCTGTACTGTAGTAGTAGTACTAGCTCTGTACTGTAGTAGTAGTACTAGCTCTGTCCTGTACTGTAGTAGTAGTACTAGCTCTGTACTGTAGTAGTAGTACTAGCTCTGTACTTTACTGTAGTAGTAGTACTAGCTCTGTACTGTACTGTAGTAGTACTAGCTCTGTCAATTCAATTCAATTCAATTTTATTTATATAGCGTCTAATACAACAGAGTTGTCTCTAGACGCTTTACAGAGACCCATACCCAGAACATGACCCCCGAGCAGTTATTACATAAACAATGTCAGGTAAAAACTCCCCTAGTGGGAGAAAAACCTTAAGCCAAACAGTGGCAAGGAAAAACTCCCCTTTAGGAGGGAAGAAACCTTGAGCAGGACCAGGCTCATCAGGGGGGACCCTCCTGCCGAGGGCCAGACTGGTGGGTCAGGGACGGCAACAGCACAGCAGGCAGGTGGAAGCAGCAACGGGATGACCGGGGGTGGGGACCGCAGGCCAGCACACAGCTCCCGAAGCTCCGGCCCAATCAGCAAGTCCCAGGTTGGGGTGCAGGGTCAGGAAAAGACTTGTGCTCCGTAATGCAAGCTACAAGCCACCCATGGCCACCTGCAGGACAAAAGAGAGAAAAGGGAGGAGAAGGGGGGGGGCAGCAACGGGATGACCAGGGGTGGGGACCGCAGGCCAGCACGCAGCTCCCGAAGCTCCGGCCCAATCAGCAAGTCCCAGGTTGGGGTGCAGGGTCGGGGAAAGACTTGTGCTCCGTAATGCAAGCTACAAGCCACCCACGACCACCTGCAGGTTCCGGTGTCCGGCAAAGGATGCTGCAACATGGACAAAAGAGAGAAAAGGGAGGAGAAGGGGGGGGCCAGCACAAGAAACCACAGGAGCGACTCTGACACACTAAAGTTTACACTACCTAGAGATTTACCAACACCAGCTAGAGGTTTACTAAACACTAACTATAGGCTTTACTAAACAGAAATGTTTTAAGTTTAGTTTTAAAGGTGGAGGTGGTGTCAGCCCCCTTAACCCAGATTGGAAGTTGGTTCCATAGTAGTGGTGCCTGATAGCAGAACGCCCGCCCTCCAAATCTACATTTAGATACTCTAGGAACTACAAGTAAACCTGCACTCTGAGAACGGAGAGCTCTGACAGGAACATAAGGCACTATCAGGTCTTGCAAATAATGCGGAGCTAAGCCGTTTTGGGCTTTATACGCAAGTAATACAATTTTAAATTGGATTCTGAATTTTACGGGTAACCAATGGAGCGACGCTAACACTGGAGAGACGTGGTCTCTCCTGCTAATTCCTGTCAGTACTCGTGCTGCTGCATTTTGGATCAGCTGGAGCCTATTCAGCAAATTACTTGGACATCCTGCTAACAACACATTACAGTAATCTAGTCTAGAAGATACAAACGCATGAACTAGTTTTTCTGCATCACTCTGTGAGAGGATTTTCCTAATCTTTGCAATATTACGGAGATGGAAAAAGGCTATTTTACAAACCTGATTGACATATGGTTTAAACGACAAATCCTGATCGAAAATAACACCAAGATTTCTCACAGTTGCACTGGAAGCCATCGCAACACCATCTAATCCCTTCCTAAGATGCTCTGGACCAAGAATGATAACCTCTGTTTTATCTGAATTTAGAAGCAGGAAATTTCTGGACATCCAGTCCTTGATGTCCCTAAGACATGCCTGAAGTTTAACTAACGGTTCTGTTTCATCCGGCTTCATAGACAAATAGAGCTGCGTATCATCAGCATAACAATGAAAGTGTATGCCGTGATTCTGGATTATACTTCCCAACGGCTGCATGTATAAACTGAACAAGATTGGCCCTAGCACTGAACCCTGCGGAACACCATAACAGACCCTTGACTGTTCTGAAGAAACCTCATGTACATGAACAAACTGGAACCTGTCAGATAGGTATGATTTAAACCAACATAGAGCTGTCCCTTTAATCCCAACAACATGCTCTAACCTGTGCAGTAAAATGCTGATCTATAGTGTCAAAAGCAGCACTGAGGTCCAGTAGAACCAGTATGGACACTAATCCCTTATCTGAGGCCATAAGGAGGTCATTCGTGACTCGAACAAGTGCTGTCTCTGTGCTATGATGCATTCTGAACCCTGACTGAAAGACTTCAAACAGATCATTTCTATACAAATAGTCACATAACTGGCTTGAAACTGCCTTTTCCAGAATTTTAGACACAAATGGAAGGTTGGAAATTGGTCTATAATTAGCTAAGGTGTCTGGGTCAAGAGAAGGTTTTTTAAGTAAAGGTTTAATTACTGCGACTTTGAAAACCTGTGGTACATATCCTAAACTTAGGGATAAGTTAATTTGGTCCAGTATTGTCGTACCAATAAGAGAAAAAATATGTTTGAATAGACGAGTCGGGATGGGGTCTAACATACATGTGGTTGACTTAGCTCTATTAACGAGTGAAGTCAGCTCAGGGAGGTCTATAGGATCAAAACAGTCTAGAGACAAGTCAGAGCCTAGGGAAGTCGCTAAAGCTGAAGAAACACCTACAACCGGCTGGTTGATTTCTTCTCTAATTCTCGCGATTTTACTGTTGAAGAAGCCCATAAAGTCCTCACTACTGAGAGCTGCAGGAATGCACGGCTCAACAGAGTTGTGACTCTTTGTCAGCCTGGCTACAGTGCTGAACAGAAAACGTGGGTTACTTTTGTTATCCTCTATCAACGTTGAATAATAAGCTGTTCTGGCTTTGCGAATGGCTTTTTTATATACTATTAGAATATCTTTCCATTCACGATGAGAGTCTACAGACCTACAAGAGTACCACTTCCTTTCCATTTTACGCACGTTTTGTTTCAACATGCGGATATCTGAATTATACCAGGGAGTTAAGCTCCTGTGGCTAGAAACCCTCCTTTTCAAAGGAGCAACTTCATCTAAAGCTGAATGCAACAAATCAGCAGTGTTACTAGCAAGGAAATCAACATCTGCAGAGGTAGAACCCAGGTCACTGGCCTCGACTACATCACTATTTCGCACTGTCGTAAGATAAGCAATGGCCTCCCTAAATTTAACAATAACTTCATCAGACAAACATCTGCTAAAATAATACCTCCTATTTTGCACTTCAACATCAACAAAATTAAATTCAAACGTTATTAAGTAATGGTCGGATAAAAGGGAGTTTACAGGTGACACCAACAGACCATCAGTTTCAACACCGTAGGTGAGAACGAGATCGAGAGTATGATTAAAACAGTGCGTCGGTTTATCCACTTTTTGTGAGATACCCATTGATTCTAGAAGAGAATCGAAGGCTAATTTAAGATTATCGCTTTCAACATCCATATGAATGTTAAAATCACCCACTATGATGAATTTATCTGTGCTGATCAATAATCCAGAAAGGAAATCTGAAAATTCAGACAAAAACTCCAGATACGCACCAGCAGGGGGCCAGTACACTACCACTAACACAACTGGCTTCTCTGATTTCCGGCTCGGAAATTTCAGACCAAGCATGAGGCTTTCAAATGTATTATAGTTGCACTTGGGTTCAATTTTTGTTTGGAGACCGGAGTTATAAATTGCTGCGACTCCTCCGCCTCGGCCCGTGCTTCTAGGAATGTGATGATTAAAGTAGCCGGGCGGAGTTGATTCATTCAAACTAACATACTCTTCCTCCTGTAACCATGTTTCTGTTAAGCAGAAAATATCACTCCTGCTCTCTGTAATTATATCATTTACTAACAGAGACTTAGAGCTTAATGATCGTATATTTAGTAGTCCGCATCTAATTTTTCGGTCTGTAATTGGTACCAAATGTGCATTGGTTTTAATTTTTACAAGGTTATCTTGGTTAACGCCTCTATAACGCTGCACCTGGTGAACTTTTGGAGGGCGGGGAACTGCAACCACTTCTATTTTGCTAGGCACCTCTAACTGACTAAGCCTCGCCTCCAGCCCTGTTAAACTACAGCTCTGCATCCTGGCCTGGACCCTGCATTGTCAGGGGGAGTGTCTAATAACATTGGCCAGATATCTAGACATAAGAGCTGCACCATCCCGGGTGGGATGAATGCCGTCCCTTCTAATCAGACCGGGCTTTCCCCAGAATGTCTCCCAGTTGTCAATAAAGTCCACGTCGTTTTCTGAACACCACTGAGACAACCAGCGGCGGAGCGAGAGCATGCGACTAAACATGTCATCGCTGGTCAGATTGGGGAGGGGGCCAGAAAAACCTACAGAGTCCGACATGGTCTTGGCGTAGTTACACACCGAGACAGTATTCATTCTGGTTACTTCCGACTGGCGAAGACGGGAGTCATTAGCTCCGACATTGATGATAACTTTACCATATTTACGATTACTCTTTGCCAGTAGCTTCAAATTTGCTTCTATGTCGCCCGCTCTGGCCCCCGGGATGCACCTAACTAAGGTCTCTGGAGTCGGCTTCACATGTCTGACTATGGAGTCTCCAATCACCAGGGTCGGTTTCTCAACAGATGTGTCGCTAAGTGGGGAAAATCTGTTAGACACATGAAGCGGGTGGTGGTGTTCCGTGAGCCCTTTAAGACTAGTCTTCCTCCGAACCGTCACCCAGCTGCCCTGCCTGGCCGGCTGCTCGAGAGCTGCAGGGGAGCGGCTACGCTCAGCTGCTACGGGCCGGTCCGCCGCTAGCTTAGCCTGGTTAGCTGAGGAGGCTCTCGGACTATGGTTTAGTTGGCCGAACCGGACCTCTAACTGACTGAGCCTCGCCTCCAGCCCTGCAAATAAACTACACTTTAAGCACTTACCGTCTTCACTAAAGGAGGCAGAGGAATAACTAAACATTTCACACACTGAGCAGGAAAGAGGTGAAGCGGTGGGAGCCGGAGCGGCCATGCTAAGATGCTAACGGAGGCTAACGGACAGAAAATGTATCGGTGATTGGTGACAGTGAAAGTTACGGAAGAGAAAATGAGCGAGTGTTGAAATAAAGACAGTAATGTACCAGATATAGTGCTATTTTACCAGAAAACAGTCTAAGTTTTAGATAAAAAGTCGGGAGAGATCTGAGCCTGCAAACGCCGTGAGACGGCAGCAGCACAGACCGCAAACACCAGGAAGTGACGCGATGCGTGACGCAATACGTTACCCAATCAGCAACCCCACCTCATTACTCGTTACTGTCCTGTACTGTAGTAGTAGTACTAGCTCTGTCCTGTACTGTAGTAGTAGTACTAGCTATGTACTGTACTGTAGTAGTAGTACTAGCTCTGTCCTGTACTGTAGTAGTAGTACTAGCTCTGTCCTGTACTGTAGTAGTAGTACTAGCTATGTACTGTACTGTAGTAGTAGTACTAGCTCTGTCCTGTACTGTACTATAGTACTAGCTCTGTCCTGTACTGTAGTAGTAGTACTAGCTCTGTACTGTAGTAGTAGTACTAGCTCTGTCCTGTACTGTAGTAGTAGTACTAGCTCTGTACTGTAGTAGTAGTACTAGCTCTGTCCTGTACTGTAGTAGTAGTACTAGCTCTGTCCTGTACTGTAGTAGTAGTACTAGCTCTGTACTGTAGTAGTAGTACTAGCTCTGTCCTGTACTGTAGTAGTAGTACTAGCTCTGTACTGTAGTAGTAGTACTAGCTCTGTCCTGTACTGTAGTAGTAGTACTAGCTCTGTACTGTAGTAGTAGTACTAGCTCTGTCCTGTACTGTAGTAGTAGTACTAGCTCTGTACTGTAGTAGTAGTACTATCTCTGTACTGTACTGTAGTAGTAGTACTAGCTATGTCCTGTACTGTAGTAGTAGTACTAGCTCTGTCCTGTACTGTAGTAGTAGTACTAGCTCTGTCCTGTACTGTAGTAGTAGTACTAGCTCTGTACTGTACTGTAGTAGTAGTACTAGCTCTGTCCTGTACTGTAGTAGTAGTACTAGCTCTGTCCTGTAGTAGTAGTACTAGCTCTGTCCTGTACTGTAGTAGTACTAGCTCTGTACTGTACTGTAGTAGTAGTACTAGCTCTGTACTGTAGTAGTAGTACTAGCTCTGTACTGTAGTAGTACTAGCTCTGTCCTGTACTGTAGTAGTACTAGCTCTGTACTGTAGTAGTAGTACTAGCTCTGTACTGTACTGTAGTAGTAGTACTAGCTCTGTCCTGTACTGTAGTAGTAGTACTAGCTCTGTCCTGTACTGTAGTAGTACTAGCTCTGTCCTGTACTGTAGTAGTACTAGCTCTGTCCTGTACTGTAGTAGTAGTACTAGCTCTGTCCTGTACTGTAGTAGTACTAGCTCTGTCCTGTACTGTAGTAGTACTAGCTCTGTCCTGTACTGTAGTAGTACTAGCTCTGTACTGTAGTAGTAGTACTAGCTCTGTACTGTACTGTAGTAGTAGTACTAGCTCTGTATTAGTAGTAGTAGTAGTACTAGCTCTGTCCTGTACTGTAGTAGTACTAGCTCTGTCCTGTACTGTAGTAGTAGTACTAGCTCTGTCCTGTACTGTACTGTAGTAGTACTAGCTCTGTCCTGTACTGTAGTAGTACTAGCTCTGTCCTGTACTGTAGTAGTAGTAGCTCTGTCCTGTACTGTAGTAGTACTAGCTCTGTCCTGTAGTAGTAGTACTAGCTCTGTACTGTAGTAGTAGTACAAGCTCTGTCCTGTACTGTAGTAGTAGTACTAGCTCTGTCCTGTACTGTACTGTAGTAGTACTAGCTCTGTCCTGTACTGTAGTAGTAGTACTAGCTCTGTCCTGTACTGTAGTAGTAGTAGCTCTGTCCTGTACTGTAGTAGTACTAGCTCTGTCCTGTAGTAGTAGTACTAGCTCTGTCCTGTACTGTAGTAGTACTAGCTCTGTCCTGTACTGTAGTAGTACTAGCTCTGTCCTGTAGTAGTAGTACTAGCTCTGTACTGTAGTAGTAGTACTAGCTCTGTCCTGTACTGTAGTAGTAGTACTAGCTCTGTCCTGTACTGTAGTAATAGTACTAGCTCTGTCCTGTACTGTAGTAGTAGTACTAGCTCTGTCCTGTACTGTACTGTAGTAGTACTAGCTCTGTACTGTACTGTAGTAGTAGTACTAGCTCTGTCCTGTACTGTACTGTAGTAGTACTAGCTCTGTACTGTACTGTAGTAGTAGTACTAGCTCTGTACTGTAGTAGTAGTACTAGCTCTGTCATGTACTGTAGTAGTAGTACTAGCTCTGTCCTGTACTGTAGTAGTAGTACTAGCTCTGTCCTGTACTGTAGTAGTAGTACTAGCTCTGTACTGTAGTAGTAGTACTAGCTCTGTCCTGTACTGTAGTAGTAGTACTAGCTCTGTACTGTAGTAGTAGTACTAGCTCTGTCCTGTACTGTAGTAGTAGTACTAGCTCTGTACTGTAGTAGTAGTACTATCTCTGTACTGTACTGTAGTAGTAGTACTAGCTATGTCCTGTACTGTAGTAGTAGTACTAGCTCTGTCCTGTACTGTAGTAGTAGTACTAGCTCTGTCCTGTACTGTAGTAGTACTAGCTCTGTCCTGTACTGTACTGTAGTAGTAGTACTAGCTCTGTCCTGTACTGTAGTAGTAGTACTAGCTCTGTCCTGTACTGTAGTAGTAGTACTAGCTCTGTCCTGTACTGTAGTAGTAGTACTAGCTCTGTACTGTACTGTAGTAGTAGTACTAGCTCTGTCCTGTACTGTAGTAGTAGTACTAGCTCTGTCCTGTAGTAGTAGTACTAGCTCTGTCCTGTACTGTAGTAGTACTAGCTCTGTACTGTACTGTAGTAGTAGTACTAGCTCTGTACTGTAGTAGTAGTACTAGCTCTGTCCTGTACTGTAGTAGTAGTACTAGCTCTGTACTGTAGTAGTACTAGCTCTGTCCTGTACTGTAGTAGTACTAGCTCTGTACTGTAGTAGTAGTACTAGCTCTGTACTGTACTGTAGTAGTAGTACTAGCTCTGTCCTGTACTGTAGTAGTAGTACTAGCTCTGTACTGTACTGTAGTAGTAGTACTAGCTCTGTCCTGTACTGTAGTAGTAGTACTAGCTCTGTCCTGTACTGTAGTAGTACTAGCTCTGTCCTGTACTGTAGTAGTACTAGCTCTGTCCTGTACTGTAGTAGTACTAGCTCTGTCCTGTACTGTAGTAGTAGTACTAGCTCTGTCCTGTACTGTAGTAGTACTAGCTCTGTCCTGTACTGTAGTAGTAGTACTAGCTCTGTCCTGTACTGTAGTAGTACTAGCTCTGTACTGTAGTAGTAGTACTAGCTCTGTACTGTACTGTAGTAGTAGTACTAGCTCTGTATTAGTAGTAGTAGTAGTACTAGCTCTGTCCTGTACTGTAGTAGTACTAGCTCTGTCCTGTACTGTACTGTAGTAGTACTAGCTCTGTCCTGTACTGTAGTAGTACTAGCTCTGTCCTGTACTGTAGTAGTAGTAGCTCTGTCCTGTACTGTAGTAGTACTAGCTCTGTCCTGTAGTAGTAGTACTAGCTCTGTACTGTAGTAGTAGTACTAGCTCTGTCCTGTACTGTAGTAGTAGTACTAGCTCTGTCCTGTACTGTACTGTAGTAGTACTAGCTCTGTCCTGTACTGTAGTAGTAGTACTAGCTCTGTCCTGTACTGTAGTAGTAGTAGCTCTGTCCTGTACTGTAGTAGTACTAGCTCTGTCCTGTAGTAGTAGTACTAGCTCTGTCCTGTACTGTAGTAGTACTAGCTCTGTCCTGTACTGTAGTAGTACTAGCTCTGTCCTGTAGTAGTAGTACTAGCTCTGTACTGTAGTAGTAGTACTAGCTCTGTCCTGTACTGTAGTAGTAGTACTAGCTCTGTCCTGTACTGTAGTAATAGTACTAGCTCTGTCCTGTACTGTAGTAGTAGTACTAGCTCTGTCCTGTACTGTACTGTAGTAGTACTAGCTCTGTACTGTACTGTAGTAGTAGTACTAGCTCTGTCCTGTACTGTACTGTAGTAGTACTAGCTCTGTACTGTACTGTAGTAGTAGTACTAGCTCTGTACTGTAGTAGTAGTACTAGCTCTGTCATGTACTGTAGTAGTAGTACTAGCTCTGTCCTGTACTGTAGTAGTAGTACTAGCTCTGTCCTGTACTGTAGTAGTACTAGCTCTGTCCTGTACTGTAGTAGTACTAGCTCTGTCCTGTACTGTAGTAGTAGTACTAGCTCTGTCCTGTACTGTAGTAGTAGTTCTAGCTCTGTCCTGTACTGTAGTAGTAGTACTAGCTCTGTACTGTACTGTAGTAGTAGTACTAGCTCTGTCCTGTACTGTAGTAGTAGTTCTAGCTCTGTCCTGTACTGTAGTAGTAGTACTAGCTCTGTACTGTACTGTAGTAGTAGTACTAGCTCTGTCCTGTACTGTAGTAGTAGTACTAGCTCTGTCCTGTACTGTAGTAGTAGTACTAGCTCTGTCCTGTACTGTAGTAGTAGTACTAGCTCTGTACTGTACTGTAGTAGTACTAGCTCTGTACTGTACTGTATTAGTAGTACTAGCTCTGTACTGTACTGTAGTAGTACTAGCTCTGTCCTGTACTGTAGTAGTACTAGCTCTGTACTGTACTGTAGTAGTAGTACTAGCTCTGTACTGTACTGTAGTAGTACTAGCTCTGTACTGTAGTAGTAGTACTAGCTCTGTCCTGTACTGTAGTAGTAGTACTAGCTCTGTCCTGTACTGTAGTAGTACTAGCTCTGTCCTGTACTGTAGTAGTAGTACTAGCTCTGTCCTGTACTGTAGTAGTACTAGCTCTGTACTGTAGTAGTAGTACTAGCTCTGTACTGTAGTAGTAGTACTAGCTCTGTCCTGTACTGTAGTAGTAGTACTAGCTCTGTCCTGTACTGTAGTAGTACTAGCTCTGTCCTGTACTGTAGTAGTAGTACTAGCTCTGTCCTGTACTGTAGTAGTAGTACTAGCTCTGTACTGTAGTAGTAGTACTAGCTCTGTACTGTACTGTAGTAGTAGTACTAGCTCTGTCCTGTACTGTAGTAGTACTAGCTCTGTACTGTAGTAGTAGTACTAGCTCTGTCCTGTACTGTAGTAGTAGTACTAGCTCTGTACTGTACTGTAGTAGTACTAGCTCTGTACTGTAGTAGTAGTACTAGCTCTGTCCTGTACTGTAGTAGTAGTACTAGCTCTGTACTGTACTGTAGTAGTACTAGCTCTGTCCTGTACTGTAGTAGTACTAGCTCTGTCCTGTACTGTAGTAGTAGTACTAGCTCTGTCCTGTACTGTAGTAGTAGTACTAGCTCTGTCCTGTACTGTAGTAGTAGTAGCTCTGTCCTGTACTGTAGTAGTAGTACTAGCTCTGTACTGTACTGTAGTAGTAGTACTAGCTCTGTCCTGTACTGTAGTAGTAGTAGTACTAGCTCTGTCCTGTACTGTAGTAGTAGTACTAGCTCTGTACTGTACTGTAGTAGTACTAGCTCTGTACTGTAGTAGTAGTACTAGCTCTGTACTGTACTGTAGTAGTAGTACTAGCTCTGTCCTGTACTGTAGTAGTAGTACTAGCTCTGTCCTGTAGTAGTAGTACTAGCTCTGTCCTGTACTGTAGTAGTACTAGCTCTGTACTGTACTGTAGTAGTACTAGCTCTGTCCTGCACTGTAGTAGTAGTACTAGCTCTGTCCTGTCCTGTACCGTAGTAGTAGTACTAGCTCTGTATTATTAGTAGTAGTAGTACTAGCTCTGTCCTGTACTGTAGTAGTACCAGCTCTGTCCTGTACTGTAGTAGTAGTACTAGCTCTGTACTGTACTGTAGTAGTAGTACTAGCTCTGTCCTGTACTGTAGTAGTAGTACCAGCTCTGTACTGTACTGTAGTAGTAGTACTAGCTCTGTACTGTAGTAGTAGTACTAGCTCTGTACTGTACTGTAGTAGTACTAGCTCTGTCCTGTACTGTAGTAGTAGTACTAGCTCTGTAGTAGTAGTAGTAGTAGTAGTAGTAGTACTAGCTCTGTACTGTAGTAGTAGTACTAGCTCTGTACCGTACTGTAGTAGTACCAGCTCTGTCCTGTACTGTAGTACTAGTACTAACTCTGTCCTGTACTGTAGTAGTAGTACTAGCTCTGTCCTGTACTGTAGTAGTAGTACTAGCTCTGTCCTGTACTGTAGTAGTACTAGCTCTGTCCTGTACTGTAGTAGTAGTACTAGCTCTGTCCTGTACTGTAGTAGTACTAGCTCTGTCCTGTACTGTAGTAGTACTAGCTCTGTCCTGTACTGTAGTAGTAGTACTAGCTCTGTCCTGTACTGTAGTAGTAGTACTAGCTCTGTCCTGTACTGTAGTAGTACTAGCTCTGTACTGTACTGTAGTAGTAGTACTAGCTCTGTCCTGTACTGTAGTAGTAGTACTAGCTCTGTACTGTAGTAGTAGTACTAGCTCTGTCCTGTACTGTAGTAGTAGTACTAGCTCTGTCCTGTACTGTAGTAGTAGTACTAGCTCTGTACTGTACTGTAGTAGTAGTACTAGCTCTGTCCTGTACTGTAGTAGTAGTACTAGCTCTGTACTGTACTGTAGTAGTAGTACTAGCTCTGTCCTGTACTGTAGTAGTACTAGCTCTGTCCTGTACTGTAGTAGTAGTACTAGCTCTGTACTGTACTGTAGTAGTAGTACTAGCTCTGTACTGTACTGTAGTAGTACTAGCTCTGTACTGTACTGTAGTAGTACTAGCTCTGTACTGTACTGTAGTAGTAGTACTAGCTCTGTACTGTAGTAGTAGTAGTAGTACTAGCTCTATCCTGTACTGTAGTAGTAGTACTAGCTCTGTCCTGTACTGTAGTAGTACTAGCTCTGTACTGTACTGTAGTAGTAGTACTAGCTCTGTACTGTACTGTAGTAGTACTAGCTCTGTCCTGTACTGTAGTAGTAGTACTAGCTCTGTACTGTACTGTAGTAGTAGTACTAGCTCTGTACTGTACTGTAGTAGTAGTACTAGCTCTGTACTGTACTGTAGTAGTAGTACTAGCTCTGTCCTGTACTGTAGTAGTAGTACTAGCTCTGTACTGTACTGTAGTAGTAGTACTAGCTCTGTACTGTACTGTAGTAGTACTAGCTCTGTACTGTACTGTAGTAGTACTAGCTCTGTACTGTACTGTAGTAGTAGTACTAGCTCTGTCCTGTACTGTAGTAGTAGTACTAGCTCTGTACTGTACTGTAGTAGTAGTACTAGCTCTGTCCTGTACTGTAGTAGTAGTACTAGCTCTGTCCTGTACTGTAGTAGTAGTACTAGCTCTGTCCTGTACTGTAGTAGTAGTACTAGCTCTGTCCTGTACTGTAGTAGTACTAGCTCTGTCCTGTACTGTAGTAGTAGTACTAGCTCTGTCCTGTACTGTAGTAGTAGTACTAGCTCTGTACTGTAGTAGTAGTACTAGCTCTGTACTGTACTGTAGTAGTAGTACTAGCTCTGTACTGTAGTAGTAGTACTAGCTCTGTCCTGTACTGTAGTAGTAGTACTAGCTCTGTACTGTAGTAGTAGTACTAGCTCTGCCCTGTACTGTAGTAGTAGTACTAGCTCTGTCCTGTACTGTAGTAGTAGTACTAGCTCTGTCCTGTACTGTAGTAGTAGTACTAGCTCTGTAGTAGTAGTAGTAGTAGTAGTAGTAGTCCTAGCTCTGTTCTGTACTGTAGTAGTAGTACTAGCTCTGTCCTGTACTGTAGTAGTAGTACTAGCTCTGTCCTGTACTGTAGTAGTAGTACTAGCTCTGTCCTGTACTGTAGTAGTAGTACTAGCTCTGTCCTGTACTGTAGTAGTAGTAGTAGCTCTGTCCTGTACTGTAGTAGTAGTACTAGCTCTGTCCTGTACTGTAGTAGTAGTACTAGCTCTGTCCTGTACTGTAGTAGTAGTACTAGCTCTGTACTGTACTGTAGTAGTACTAGCTCTGTCCTGTACTGTAGTAGTAGTACTAGCTCTGTCCTGTACTGTAGTAGTAGTACTAGCTCTGTCCTGTACTGTAGTAGTAGTACTAGCTCTGTCCTGTACTGTAGTAGTAATACTAGCTCTGTCCTGTACTGTAGTAGTACTAGCTCTGTCCTGTACTGTAGTAGTAGTACTAGCTCTGTCCTGTACTGTAGTAGTAGTACTAGCTCTGTACTGTACTGTAGTAGTACTAGCTCTGTCCTGTACTGTAGTAGTAGTACTAGCTCTGTCCTGTACTGTAGTAGTAGTACTAGCTCTGTCCTGTACTGTAGTAGTACTAGCTCTGTACTGTACTGTAGTAGTAGTACTAGCTCTGTCCTGTACTGTAGTAGTAGTACTAGCTCTGTCCTGTACTGCAGTAGTACTAGCTCTGTCCTGTACTGTAGTAGTACTAGCTCTGTCCTGTACTGTAGTAGTACTAGCTCTGTACTGTAGTAGTAGTACTAGCTCTGTCCTGTACTGTAGTAGTAGTACTAGCTCTGTACTGTAGTAGTAGTACTAGCTCTGTCCTGTACTGTAGTAGTAGTACTAGCTCTGTCCTGTACTGTAGTAGTAGTACTAGCTCTGTACTGTAGTAGTAGTACTAGCTCTGTCCTGTACTGTAGTAGTAGTACTAGCTCTGTACTGTAGTAGTAGTACTAGCTCTGTCCTGTACTGTAGTAGTAGTACTAGCTCTGTACTGTAGTAGTAGTACTAGCTCTGTCCTGTACTGTAGTAGTAGTACTAGCTCTGTACTGTAGTAGTAGTACTAGCTCTGTACTTTACTGTAGTAGTAGTACTAGCTCTGTACTGTACTGTAGTAGTACTAGCTCTGTCAATTCAATTCAATTCAATTTTATTTATATAGCGTCTAATACAACAGAGTTGTCTCTAGACGCTTTACAGAGACCCATACCCAGAACATGACCCCCGAGCAGTTATTACATAAACAATGTCAGGTAAAAACTCCCCTAGTGGGAGAAAAACCTTAAGCCAAACAGTGGCAAGGAAAAACTCCCCTTTAGGAGGGAAGAAACCTTGAGCAGGACCAGGCTCATCAGGGGGGACCCTCCTGCCGAGGGCCAGACTGGTGGGTCAGGGACGGCAACAGCACAGCAGGCAGGTGGAAGCAGCAACGGGATGACCGGGGGTGGGGACCGCAGGCCAGCACACAGCTCCCGAAGCTCCGGCCCAATCAGCAAGTCCCAGGTTGGGGTGCAGGGTCAGGAAAAGACTTGTGCTCCGTAATGCAAGCTACAAGCCACCCATGGCCACCTGCAGGACAAAAGAGAGAAAAGGGAGGAGAAGGGGGGGGCAGCAACGGGATGACCAGGGGTGGGGACCGCAGGCCAGCACGCAGCTCCCGAAGCTCCGGCCCAATCAGCAAGTCCCAGGTTGGGGTGCAGGGTCGGGGAAAGACTTGTGCTCCGTAATGCAAGCTACAAGCCACCCACGACCACCTGCAGGTTCCGGTGTCCGGCAAAGGATGCTGCAACATGGACAAAAGAGAGAAAAGGGAGGAGAAGGGGGGGGCCAGCACAAGAAACCACAGGAGCGACTCTGACACACTAAAGTTTACACTACCTAGAGATTTACCAACACCAGCTAGAGGTTTACTAAACACTAACTATAGGCTTTACTAAACAGAAATGTTTTAAGTTTAGTTTTAAAGGTGGAGGTGGTGTCAGCCCCCTTAACCCAGATTGGAAGTTGGTTCCATAGTAGTGGTGCCTGATAGCAGAACGCCCGCCCTCCAAATCTACATTTAGATACTCTAGGAACTACAAGTAAACCTGCACTCTGAGAACGGAGAGCTCTGACAGGAACATAAGGCACTATCAGGTCTTGCAAATAATGCGGAGCTAAGCCGTTTTGGGCTTTATACGCAAGTAATACAATTTTAAATTGGATTCTGAATTTTACGGGTAACCAATGGAGCGACGCTAACACTGGAGAGACGTGGTCTCTCCTGCTAATTCCTGTCAGTACTCGTGCTGCTGCATTTTGGATCAGCTGGAGCCTATTCAGCAAATTACTTGGACATCCTGCTAACAACACATTACAGTAATCTAGTCTAGAAGATACAAACGCATGAACTAGTTTTTCTGCATCACTCTGTGAGAGGATTTTCCTAATCTTTGCAATATTACGGAGATGGAAAAAGGCTATTTTACAAACCTGATTGACATATGGTTTAAACGACAAATCCTGATCGAAAATAACACCAAGATTTCTCACAGTTGCACTGGAAGCCATCGCAACACCATCTAATCCCTTCCTAAGATGCTCTGGACCAAGAATGATAACCTCTGTTTTATCTGAATTTAGAAGCAGGAAATTTCTGGACATCCAGTCCTTGATGTCCCTAAGACATGCCTGAAGTTTAACTAACGGTTCTGTTTCATCCGGCTTCATAGACAAATAGAGCTGCGTATCATCAGCATAACAATGAAAGTGTATGCCGTGATTCTGGATTATACTTCCCAACGGCTGCATGTATAAACTGAACAAGATTGGCCCTAGCACTGAACCCTGCGGAACACCATAACAGACCCTTGACTGTTCTGAAGAAACCTCATGTACATGAACAAACTGGAACCTGTCAGATAGGTATGATTTAAACCAACATAGAGCTGTCCCTTTAATCCCAACAACATGCTCTAACCTGTGCAGTAAAATGCTGATCTATAGTGTCAAAAGCAGCACTGAGGTCCAGTAGAACCAGTATGGACACTAATCCCTTATCTGAGGCCATAAGGAGGTCATTCGTGACTCGAACAAGTGCTGTCTCTGTGCTATGATGCATTCTGAACCCTGACTGAAAGACTTCAAACAGATCATTTCTATACAAATAGTCACATAACTGGCTTGAAACTGCCTTTTCCAGAATTTTAGACACAAATGGAAGGTTGGAAATTGGTCTATAATTAGCTAAGGTGTCTGGGTCAAGAGAAGGTTTTTTAAGTAAAGGTTTAATTACTGCGACTTTGAAAACCTGTGGTACATATCCTAAACTTAGGGATAAGTTAATTTGGTCCAGTATTGTCGTACCAATAAGAGAAAAAATATGTTTGAATAGACGAGTCGGGATGGGGTCTAACATACATGTGGTTGACTTAGCTCTATTAACGAGTGAAGTCAGCTCAGGGAGGTCTATAGGATCAAAACAGTCTAGAGACAAGTCAGAGCCTAGGGAAGTCGCTAAAGCTGAAGAAACACCTACAACCGGCTGGTTGATTTCTTCTCTAATTCTCGCGATTTTACTGTTGAAGAAGCCCATAAAGTCCTCACTACTGAGAGCTGCAGGAATGCACGGCTCAACAGAGTTGTGACTCTTTGTCAGCCTGGCTACAGTGCTGAACAGAAAACGTGGGTTACTTTTGTTATCCTCTATCAACGTTGAATAATAAGCTGTTCTGGCTTTGCGAATGGCTTTTTTATATACTATTAGAATATCTTTCCATTCACGATGAGAGTCTACAGACCTACAAGAGTACCACTTCCTTTCCATTTTACGCACGTTTTGTTTCAACATGCGGATATCTGAATTATACCAGGGAGTTAAGCTCCTGTGGCTAGAAACCCTCCTTTTCAAAGGAGCAACTTCATCTAAAGCTGAATGCAACAAATCAGCAGTGTTACTAGCAAGGAAATCAACATCTGCAGAGGTAGAACCCAGGTCACTGGCCTCGACTACATCACTATTTCGCACTGTCGTAAGATAAGCAATGGCCTCCCTAAATTTAACAATAACTTCATCAGACAAACATCTGCTAAAATAATACCTCCTATTTTGCACTTCAACATCAACAAAATTAAATTCAAACGTTATTAAGTAATGGTCGGATAAAAGGGAGTTTACAGGTGACACCAACAGACCATCAGTTTCAACACCGTAGGTGAGAACGAGATCGAGAGTATGATTAAAACAGTGCGTCGGTTTATCCACTTTTTGTGAGATACCCATTGATTCTAGAAGAGAATCGAAGGCTAATTTAAGATTATCGCTTTCAACATCCATATGAATGTTAAAATCACCCACTATGATGAATTTATCTGTGCTGATCAATAATCCAGAAAGGAAATCTGAAAATTCAGACAAAAACTCCAGATACGCACCAGCAGGGGGCCAGTACACTACCACTAACACAACTGGCTTCTCTGATTTCCGGCTCGGAAATTTCAGACCAAGCATGAGGCTTTCAAATGTATTATAGTTGCACTTGGGTTCAATTTTTGTTTGGAGACCGGAGTTATAAATTGCTGCGACTCCTCCGCCTCGGCCCGTGCTTCTAGGAATGTGATGATTAAAGTAGCCGGGCGGAGTTGATTCATTCAAACTAACATACTCTTCCTCCTGTAACCATGTTTCTGTTAAGCAGAAAATATCACTCCTGCTCTCTGTAATTATATCATTTACTAACAGAGACTTAGAGCTTAATGATCGTATATTTAGTAGTCCGCATCTAATTTTTCGGTCTGTAATTGGTACCAAATGTGCATTGGTTTTAATTTTTACAAGGTTATCTTGGTTAACGCCTCTATAACGCTGCACCTGGTGAACTTTTGGAGGGCGGGGAACTGCAACCACTTCTATTTTGCTAGGCACCTCTAACTGACTAAGCCTCGCCTCCAGCCCTGTTAAACTACAGCTCTGCATCCTGGCCTGGACCCTGCATTGTCAGGGGGAGTGTCTAATAACATTGGCCAGATATCTAGACATAAGAGCTGCACCATCCCGGGTGGGATGAATGCCGTCCCTTCTAATCAGACCGGGCTTTCCCCAGAATGTCTCCCAGTTGTCAATAAAGTCCACGTCGTTTTCTGAACACCACTGAGACAACCAGCGGCGGAGCGAGAGCATGCGACTAAACATGTCATCGCTGGTCAGATTGGGGAGGGGGCCAGAAAAACCTACAGAGTCCGACATGGTCTTGGCGTAGTTACACACCGAGACAGTATTCATTCTGGTTACTTCCGACTGGCGAAGACGGGAGTCATTAGCTCCGACATTGATGATAACTTTACCATATTTACGATTACTCTTTGCCAGTAGCTTCAAATTTGCTTCTATGTCGCCCGCTCTGGCCCCCGGGATGCACCTAACTAAGGTCTCTGGAGTCGGCTTCACATGTCTGACTATGGAGTCTCCAATCACCAGGGTCGGTTTCTCAACAGATGTGTCGCTAAGTGGGGAAAATCTGTTAGACACATGAAGCGGGTGGTGGTGTTCCGTGAGCCCTTTAAGACTAGTCTTCCTCCGAACCGTCACCCAGCTGCCCTGCCTGGCCGGCTGCTCGAGAGCTGCAGGGGAGCGGCTACGCTCAGCTGCTACGGGCCGGTCCGCCGCTAGCTTAGCCTGGTTAGCTGAGGAGGCTCTCGGACTATGGTTTAGTTGGCCGAACCGGACCTCTAACTGACTGAGCCTCGCCTCCAGCCCTGCAAATAAACTACACTTTAAGCACTTACCGTCTTCACTAAAGGAGGCAGAGGAATAACTAAACATTTCACACACTGAGCAGGAAAGAGGTGAAGCGGTGGGAGCCGGAGCGGCCATGCTAAGATGCTAACGGAGGCTAACGGACAGAAAATGTATCGGTGATTGGTGACAGTGAAAGTTACGGAAGAGAAAATGAGCGAGTGTTGAAATAAAGACAGTAATGTACCAGATATAGTGCTATTTTACCAGAAAACAGTCTAAGTTTTAGATAAAAAGTCGGGAGAGATCTGAGCCTGCAAACGCCGTGAGACGGCAGCAGCACAGACCGCAAACACCAGGAAGTGACGCGATGCGTGACGCAATACGTTACCCAATCAGCAACCCCACCTCATTACTCGTTACTGTCCTGTACTGTAGTAGTAGTACTAGCTCTGTCCTGTACTGTAGTAGTAGTACTAGCTATGTACTGTACTGTAGTAGTAGTACTAGCTCTGTCCTGTACTGTAGTAGTAGTACTAGCTCTGTCCTGTACTGTAGTAGTAGTACTAGCTATGTACTGTACTGTAGTAGTAGTACTAGCTCTGTCCTGTACTGTACTATAGTACTAGCTCTGTCCTGTACTGTAGTAGTAGTACTAGCTCTGTACTGTAGTAGTAGTACTAGCTCTGTCCTGTACTGTAGTAGTAGTACTAGCTCTGTACTGTAGTAGTAGTACTAGCTCTGTCCTGTACTGTAGTAGTAGTACTAGCTCTGTCCTGTACTGTAGTAGTAGTACTAGCTCTGTACTGTAGTAGTAGTACTAGCTCTGTCCTGTACTGTAGTAGTAGTACTAGCTCTGTACTGTAGTAGTAGTACTAGCTCTGTCCTGTACTGTAGTAGTAGTACTAGCTCTGTACTGTAGTAGTAGTACTAGCTCTGTCCTGTACTGTAGTAGTAGTACTAGCTCTGTACTGTAGTAGTAGTACTATCTCTGTACTGTACTGTAGTAGTAGTACTAGCTATGTCCTGTACTGTAGTAGTAGTACTAGCTCTGTCCTGTACTGTAGTAGTAGTACTAGCTCTGTCCTGTACTGTAGTAGTAGTACTAGCTCTGTACTGTACTGTAGTAGTAGTACTAGCTCTGTCCTGTACTGTAGTAGTAGTACTAGCTCTGTCCTGTAGTAGTAGTACTAGCTCTGTCCTGTACTGTAGTAGTACTAGCTCTGTACTGTACTGTAGTAGTAGTACTAGCTCTGTACTGTAGTAGTAGTACTAGCTCTGTCCTGTACTGTAGTAGTAGTACTAGCTCTGTACTGTAGTAGTACTAGCTCTGTCCTGTACTGTAGTAGTACTAGCTCTGTACTGTAGTAGTAGTACTAGCTCTGTACTGTACTGTAGTAGTAGTACTAGCTCTGTCCTGTACT